>NC_143256.1:102082685-102385715 GCF_984573655.1 Nuphar pumila
AGATTTTTTATTTAGGGTTTCTATGTTTAGGGATTTTTAAATAGATAAATATATTTATTATATTGGTGATGACTTTTATTTATTTTCTTGTACTTTATTTGATGTTTGGTGGTTTTGTCTTAGCGCAATGAGGTTAGAGTTGACTATGCACTAGCATTCAATTAATGTGAGTTGACTGTGCACAAACATTTAGTAGAAGTTAGAGTTTTTGTAGGTAGTGGTTTTCAGAGTGGTTGTTGTAGATCGATTTGTTAATTGAATATATGAAAGATATATGGATGACATTTTTGTCACATGATATTTTTATTAGATGAATGATATATTGTGTGATTGTTGTATGCATTTAATGATGACCTCTAAAAAGGTTAAAGTACACTACCGTAACACCTATTACCCTAATTAGATATTTATATTGGTTTCCAAAAATAGTAGCTTTAAAGAATTTATAGCTTTGATGTCTTATAAAACTAGACATGCTAGAAGAGTTATTGAACCTCGAGTATAGTTATTCTCCAAACGTGCATAGAAAACAAATATGGATAGATGTTTTGGACAGTGATGATATAGAATCAATATTATTTATTGGTGGTGTGTACTTGGATGTTCACAAAGTTAAACAATGAGCAATTGCTTTTGAATTTGAACAATATACAGTTAGAAGTGATGTACAAGAAGAAGTAGATGAAGGAAATGATATGAATCTTGTGGAGAATGTGCATCTATCAAAAGCACCATCTATTAAGCTTATTCATTTGGCAAACATCCAACTATCCCAAACAACATGTGATATTGATGTTCTTAATATGCAGGCAAAGGTCATACGGTTGCCCGAACCAAATAAGGATGTAAATATTCGATGTGCAGACAATGAAGAACTTTCACGAACAATTAATGTTGTGCATGACCTAATGATCACGAAAGAGGATATAAAACTATGTTAGCAAACCAATGCTATTGATCTTCACCACAATCATTTATATAACATCTGACCTTTCAAGGTAGATGATACAACTAGGTACAAGTTGTTGGACTTTGTAATTTATGCTTGAGATGTTAGTTTTATGGGTTTTATAAAGGATGCTAAGGGTTACCTTAAAATTCTATTGATTAAATAAGAAAATTATAAACAATCAGCCAATATAGGGTAGACAATCTGTTGACTTGTCCTTGTAAAATAAATTGTTACATGAGCACAACATAAAACGAACAAAACCCATAGCCAGCAAGGGGCTCTCACCCTAGCAATATAAAATAGATATGAGGAAAGGGCTGGAGAAAGTGAGTTGTGACCAAAACAAGTAGTAGAATCCCACCTACACCACCTCGAGTTGTTGGATATTGATACAATTTAAAAATAATATTTTTAAAACAAGAATTGCACACCAAATGATAATTTTAAAACCAATTCTTGCACTCATTGCAGAGTAGAAAGTCGGATCATTGCCTTAGGGAATGGAACTTAGGCAAAACAATTTACTGAAATCTTACTTTATTAATAACTGAAAAAGAAAAGAATAATTACACTATCTTTTAATTACAATGCTATTTGAAAATAAAAAATGACAAAAATAATAAAAATTTTAAACTAAGCTCAGGCCTTTTAACAAAATCCAGGGAGGTTTATGACTATATTCTTTTACATCCACCTCAGCCCACCCTCCTCCTTATTCATGGCTCAAATAGGGAGTTGTAAAATAAAATAAAGAAAACTATACTACCCTATTCTAAATAGTTAAGCAAAGAAATATCAATTAAGGAACTAAATTAACTAACAATTAAAAGGGTTAAATTAAAAAGAACAATAAAGAATTAATGAATTAACAAATTATACTAAACTAAAAATTAAAAGGGCAATTATTCACTAAGAAGAAATATCAACTATTCTAAAAGCTACACTATCGGCTAATAAAGAAATAAACTAAACTAATAGAGATTAACTAATGCAATTAATTATCAATAACTAAAACAACTAATCTAACATGAACCGACAAAAAATCAATAAATTAATCTAAACTAATTAACAAACTCTAACTAATCTAGAAAACTAGAAAGCAATAACTAACCGAATTTAAGAATTCCAAAATTTATAACTAACTAAAAAACAAGAATAGCTAAATAACAAAATAAGGATCTAACAACTAACTAAATGTTGTACGGAAGTTTAAAACTAACTATAACAAGTTTGAAACCATAATTAACTAAATAAAAGATCTAATCTACTATTTATTAATGAATTAAAAATAAAAAACAAGAATCGGTTACTTAATTATTTAAGTAACTATTCTAATATACAAATAATAAAACATGTTGGACATTAACAAATTCAATCTAGCTTATGAACTAGTCTGGAATAATAGAAATTAAACTACTTTAAAATATCTAGAATAACTATCTTAATTAATGAATTAAGACTAAAGACAAGAAATCAGTAATTAATAAATTTAACTAATCTAAATCTATTTTAACTACCAGATTGAGATTAAAACTAAAATTGACATGAATTAAACAAAACTAAAGCTATCTAACTGAATTAAAAACTAACCTTAATCTACAACTAATCACGATTGCATGAAAAGGAAAAAAATAATATTATCTAAACTATTCAACAGAAAAAAAATGATAATCGACTAGAAGGAATAATTCAGCTAAACTTATTTTTAATCTAAACTAATGTTTAATTAAACTAATCTAATGACATTAAGTTAAATACAATACTAATCTAATCCAAATAAAAACAAGAACTAACATGAAATTGAACTATGAATTAAAAACAAAATTGTTGTCTATCTGATTCGGCTAAAAATTAATAATCTAATTAAAATGATAATTACTAAATAAACAACTAATTTCTAATCTAACTACTGAAAATTCAAGTTTGAAATTAAATATCAACAATTAACTAATTGATAAAGAAAATAATTAACTCTAATCTATTTGGCTAAATAAAAAAAAGAAACAATTATTCTATCTATTTAATTAATGGTTATCTAATTATTAATGAAATAATTGTTATAAGTAATTAAAATTAATTAAAATGAATTAACTTATGAAAAATAACAAGAACATGATTTAGTCAATAAAGGAACTAACCTATTAATAAAAATAGTCAAAAAAAAACTAGATCTAATTATCAAGAATTAAAAAGAATTAAAAAGAATTAAAAAGAATTAAAAAGACCATAAAAACCCTAATCGACTAATGTAAAGAAATATAAATAATTAAATCTAAGCAAATATTGAATATTAAAATCTAACCTAAATTAATCTAAACTAAATTCGATCCTAATCTGGACTAAAAATCATACAAATAATAAAAGAAAACTAATCTATACCAAACAATTTTTATTAAAAGAGAAAACTATGCTTGAAAAAACTAAAAATTGATAAAATCTAATTTAATCTATTTTTATTTTATACAAACCATAAATCTGAAATAAAATAAAATAAAATCTAATCTAATATAAAAGTAACCTAAAACTAATCTAATCAATGAAAATATAAAAACAAACTATTAAACAAACTAATGCATACAGTTTTTACAATTCCAAACTTACCCGATGAGCCTTTTCGGTTAAGTTTCTCGACCCGGACAACTCAAGACTTGACAAAAACTCTGGCAAAAAAATGATCCGACCTTGTAAATTGACTCTAGATAACAAATAACATGACATATCAAAAACCCAAAAATGAAACGAAAAAGAAAAATGGCCAAGATTTATTTTCTTTATTTTTTTTCTAAAAATAGTAAAAATAAATATAAAAAAGTGGAGGGGGAGGAAGGAACACCTCAAGGGCTTCCCGATGAGTTTGGGGGTAGAAAAAGAGCAAACTTATACCTCAGATCTCACACCACAAACATCTTTTTGCTGTTGGAGTTGCATTTTTGTTGTAGCACGCTTGGAAACCGAGTTAACAAAGGGGAAGAATAGTGTTGGAAGAAAAGAGATTGGTCGGTTGTAAAAGGAGAGTTCTCGACTGCCGATCGTGAAGGTAGATGGTGGTTTGCACCAAATTCGAAGGTAAAGTTTCTAGCCTGTGGGTACCTATAGCAAAAATAAATCCAAAAAATGAAAAGAATACACAAAAATATGATGAAAAAGAATAAATCTAGAATTCGCAAGCAAGAAAAAATAAAGGGGGGAGAATAAGAAATATAGAAAGAAGAGGGAAACAAGGGTTTGGAGAGAGTGGCATGAAACCCTATGCAAAGACAATGAAATAGTGTTGGACATCCCCTATTTATAAAAAAATATTATAAAAAAATTTCTAAAGAAGGCCTACTTAAGCCTATTTCTAAAAACCACCTATAATTTTCTAAAATTCCTAAAAAATACCTATGTCACTTTCAAAGAGGCTTTTTGGATATTTTTCTAATATGGATCTTTGGAGCTGAGTTTAGGTGGAATGTGGGTCGGATTTGACTCTATTTTATATGGTTTTGGATTGGGTCTAGATCCACTTCGCATCGATACAGATCTGATTTCTAAGAAAATACTCAATTTTCTTGTTCTAACTCAAATTCTGATGAAATTCGAACCAAAGTTCCTTCGCACCTAAAACAACATAAACACAGGTACTTAAGCTATACAAGTTCATATAAATGGACAAATTTATGATAATATGATATACATTTCATGCATTATCAGATATCATCAACACAAGACAACACGACTGAATTTTTGAGAAAGCGTTGCAGCAGTCTTCTTCAATAAGCCTAGAGTTTCTAAAGCCTTTTTATACCCCCAACAAAAAGAAACTTGTCTTGAACATAGGTAACATAAATGACTAAATCATATTCTCTAAATGAACATAAAGCAAATCTGATTATAAAACTAATGTCACCCATCCAAAACTGATCCACAATACGACCATTTCTCATTAAAAGTTGTAGCGGCTTTTGAAAGTCTGTCGTCAAGTCAATGCAGCAAATTCTATGAACAAGCTGCTTAAACTAAATTAGCACTGATTCCCCTCTCAGTGAGTTCTCCTTAATGATACAAAGTATTACGTAATCACCAAATCTTCCAATAAACTATATAGAATACCATATCCTAACAAGATTTAAGCTAAGGGGTATGAAACTGGATCGACATCCACCATTTGAGTTTCGTAATAAAATAAGAATACACAACTTTTTTTCTGAAACACTAAGCGAATATATTTCTAAATTTTTTGAGAAACCGAGCTACAGAAGAACAGGTGGGAATTAGATTCCTCATGTTTAAAACATAGAGGACACCGGTTAGGCATAGAGAAACCAAGAGGAATTTGATTCTTAAGGTAAATGGGAATTTAATCCAATTTGTTTTTTGATCCAATTAAAATAATGTGGATGTAGCATATGGTAATTGGATTTGGATCTCTGAAGATTCGAAATCTAGTTGGGTATTGGAGTTGGATTCTTAGTTGATCCAAGTAGAAAGGGATCCAAACATGATCCAAAATTTAATAGGAAACAAGATGAGATTTAAAATATATATATATTTTAATATTAAAGAGAATAGGGTGACATGCCCCTAGTGGGACCCAACTACCTAAGAGGGGAGGGCCAACCCCCTCTCTCTATGACGTGTTTGAAAAATAAAATAAGAGAGTTAGAGAATAAAAAATATAGAAAGGTAATCAACAATAAGAAGAGGGAAATAAAGAAATACAGAAAGTAAAGATTCAAGGAGTTACCTTGAGTGTGTGAAAATACTGGAATGGAAAGGGGGTGATGCCCCTCTATTTCCATTTTTTTCTTGGGTGGTCCTCAAGGGAAGGACCACACCCACCCACTCAAACCTACCTTAGATATAAGTGCAGCATTTTGGAAAGCTATATAGGAAATAAAAAGTTAAAAATAAACCAAAGAATCTTATCTCTCTCCCACACGTTTTGGAGAGAGAGAACTTGGAAAGAAATCCTAACCTTTCCTTGGTAATTTCTTTCTTCTCACTTGGTTTTTAATTTTTTTTCAATCTTTCCTTTTCTCTCTCCAAAACAGACGCCCCCTTGCCTTAGACCCTTTTAGAGTTCATGTGAAGAACAACCCTCTTATATCTCTCATCTCTCTTCTTTTCCTTTTCATTCTTCCCTTTCCTCCGCACACTTTTGGAGGTGCTGGACAATAGGCAGCTAAGAGGAGGATGACAGTCAATCGATCCATCCATACCCCCAGTCTTGTTTGGAAATTCGGTTTGTCAATAGAGCTAAGGGCATAGTGTCTCTATGTGTGTATATGGTGCCATGGAGTACACATATGTTGTACATCATCTGAACATATGTATGAAAATACATATATTCAACCATGCATTTTAGCCATGGCTGACAAGGATTCAATTAGATCTTGGTTTGTGAATAATGACCAGCACATACGACTATATTGGAACACATATCATTATGTGTGTCAATCCGCCTTAAATGGCGAGATCAATAGTGTAACACATGTGGCTGGTTCATGCAAATATGCGGGTAATATTAAACAAATAAATAAAGGAAACATACGTATAGATATTAGTGTATCATACATACATTGATGCATGCTATTATGTTCATTCATGAATCGTGCATGCTTGTTTTAGATAGATTTCTGACAGAGAATGGATACTTGTATTAGATCATGAAAATTTATATCATACCAGTAGTGAGTTAGAACAATATATATATTCTAGGACTTTACGCTCATTTATTTTCTGTTATGTTGAGTTGAAGCAAATATAAAAAAAATAGTGTATCGTATAGGGGCCATGTTTATATTTTGTTCCATGGATTAATCGTATATAAGCATGCATTAGTTTGTTTTATTTTCTTACAATTAGATTCTGAAAACCTAATTATGAATGACGTTAGATATGAGTGATTTTTTGTCAAGAATTGGAATCTGATTAAAGGCAGCTTGTACGTTCATTGAATCGGGCGTGATTCTACTAGTGTTCTTTTGTATTTAGATTCAGGAAAATTTATGCATATAGTCTGTTACGTAAAGTGCATTTCCTTGGTTTACTGTTATGAAAAGAAGACAATCTTATCTTGCTACTTAACTTGAAGATAGATAGAAAAAAAATGTATATGATAGTAGATCTGCATATTTTTTATGTTTGCTTTGTTACATGTAACCATACATGATTCGGTAATGTATCTATTTGTTAAAAGAATACAGTGACTGCCAGGAGATTTGTTATTAAGTTTGCTTTTTGTTTAGTTTGGTGGATAACCACAAAAGTATGATATTCTCACCCAATAAAGTTATTTCCTATTGTTTTAATTTTCTAGTATTTGCATAAAGTCATCTTCCTATCTTAGCTTGGATTTTTTTTGTCATGCAAGACTTTGGTTACAACCTTTTTTAGTCCTAGCAAATACGTATATTATTTTCCTTGCCTATTATTTTATTATATCATTGGCATGATGACCAAAATTGGAAATTTTTGTATTAGCTTGAGAACTTTCTTGTGGCCTCACCAGACAGACCATGCTAATCTGGTCGGTCTGACCCAACTTGACCAGGGTTTACCAACCTCGGTCTAGGCGCAGCTGACGCGGTAGGGTGCGCCACACCCTACTGGCACTGCTGCAGCCTTCCGCTCCTTTGGGACTCAGCAAACCAGGGTCTGCAACACCTCAATTTGCTGCCCTTGTTAGGTGGGTCTTTTTTTTTTGAACGACCATCATGCACAGCTGGGTGCCCAACACCTTGCTAGGCATGGTCGGCTGGGGGTTAGTTTGTCCCCAAATAAGGCCTAACATCATGTGGCCGATGGGAGCAGCTAGTGCACATCACTTGGTGTGAGACATGTAGTTTCAAAACCCAATGGTATACTGGTAGGGGTCTACCTAACCTTAGCTGAAAAAAAAAATACACATATATATAGCAGACTAGCTGGGCCTATCAACACCTAGTCGGCTGCCTATATTGTCGAGTAGCTACTATCGTACCCTGTTGGTCACAGCAGATATGGTTTGTTGTTTTAAAGAAGGGGCAGCAGTTGATGGGGTTAACCCGAGCCCAGCTCTCCTTGTCTTGTACCCAGACAACCAGCAAGGTGAACCACCCTATTGGTACACCGATTTCGTGGTTGTAGCGGCAGGAAGTCTGGCACTGGCTGCCATAGCCTAGCTTGCTTTTCAAAAAAATTGTATGTAAATAAATAGGTTATGCACACTGCCATATGTCGGAACCTTGAAAGTCTAAACCCCAAATGGATTTGCAATATGACTGGTAATGGTCTGCCGCAGTCCAGCTGACCTATATATATAGGTATATAATTTGTATATGTGTATCGGGTATGCTGCAACAAAGTTCTGTTAATAATTAATGATCATCACTTAGCATTGGGGTGTTGCATGTCCCAATCTTGAAAAATGTATCATTGTATACTGATCCAAGATGGTTGTTCCATTTGGAAACCTTGTAAAATGATAAAGGAATGTTTATTTTATTGTTCTAACCATTATGTTATTGGAATGAGTGTGCATATGTATGTTTTCACAAAAATGCAGTCTCTATCGCATGCACATGAAAAGAATGTTATGCTATTACTGAGCTTTGCGAAAGAATGAGATATCAAGAATGCTATTTTCTTTATATGTAAATTTACTATATGATTCTCATATGAATGTCATGACCATGCTCAATGTATGAATCGCATGTTTTTAAATGCATATTCTTGATAATTACATAATTATGAAATTTTCATGTCATGATTATGCAAAAACTAAAAACTGAGTTTGTGGTTCCACTATGAACACTTATGAAATTTTGTATGACATGCCATGATTGCATTGTGATGCACATACCTATGTGTTTTACTTGAAATTGGGCATGTGGTTGAAAATGACTAATAGGGTACAATACATACACCTAAACTTATAAAATTAAATATTGAATGCACAAGTGCTCGGCTTGTATATAAGCCTATGATTCTATGGAAAAAAAATGTCATAGAGTCCTATGTGCACTAGGTTTGATATGTATACACTTAGATCACCCCGAGTGTGGGTTTGAGGTTATAATAATCCCTTGAGGTGTTATTACTAGCACCAAGAAATAAATAAATTAATACATGCACATATAACATAAGTTACAGGATTCTAGGTATACCTGGAAGACAATATATGTTATCGATTTTTCTGGGTTCTCGATATACGTGAAAGATGGTGTATGTTATCAGACCCGTGGTCTACCTTGGAGAGGGTAGATGGTACAAGCACCATGGAACATTTTTGTTCTTGTGAAAGCTAGGCGTCTCACCCGGTTCCTAGTCCATGGAGTTTGGGGGGCAGGACTATCAATATGTCCTAGGTGGTAGATCAATAGCATCTGCAGAAGTCTTGGGATGCATCATATTCTAGTTTTGCCATTGAGAATTACTCTCTCAGTCACGAACCATCCCCTCTAGGTATTCGTATGGCTAGTCACTCGGGTTATTTAATGAAAGCATAACAAACCCTTATGTGATCTTGGTCTGCTATAATATCAAAGCCTGTGCGTACCCACAAAGCAAGTTAACAAGCGAAACCTAAATTTTTCCTTTTATGTTTTTGGAGATACGTGTTGGGTTTGATATTGTGATTGTGGTAATATGATTATGATTCAATTATATGGTGCATAGCTCTAAGTGATGTTTTTATTTGCTAGACAATAAGTTGTGTGCATTGAGTGGATTTCATTTGACTTATATGAGTTTTGGTATTTCATACACCAAAGTTCAGATGCTTTTGCACGTATACTTGTACACGTGAAACTATGCACACTCATATTGATATTATGTTCCTTACTCAAACTAGGTGTAGTTTGACCCCTTCTAAAAAATTTATATTTCAGATAGCGAATGAAAATCATGAAGAATTTGCAGGCATCGCTGTGGATGGCGCTATGAGACCATATCATTTTGTTGATGTCCTATGGAATTCTGATTCAATTTTAGTCTTTTTATTATGCATGATTTTACATGGCATGTAATAATTCCAGACAGTGCTTTAATTATTTTGCCTAATGGTATGGAAGCTTCTATTAATCTCCTGTAACTCACCTCATATATTTAACCAATTTTTTTATAAGCAATTTCGTTGTGATTTAAAAAAAAAGATTTCTATAAGTTTTTGAGTAAAATTGAGTATCAAAGGCCAGGGGTATAATGCAACAAATGGATATTCTACAGTAGAAATGGGAAGACATTATGATAGATTTCGTATAAGGATTGCCCATGACCCGACAACAACATGATATGATTTGGGTGATTGTCAACACACTCACCAAATTGGCATATTTTCTAACTATTTGAGTTAATCAACCCCTGAAAAGTCTCATAGAATTATATATTAAGGAGATTATAAGGTTGCACAGGGTACCCATTTCGATTATATCAGATCATGATCCTTGCTTCACATCACGATTTTGGGGGCAGCTACAAAAATCATTGGGCACAAAACTAAAATTCAGTACAACCTTTCTTCCCTAAACGGATGAGCAGTCAAAAAGAATAATTCAAATGCTTGAGGATATGTTGCGAGCTTGCGTTCTTGACTAGAAGGGTGATTGAGATACACGTAGCATTGGCAAAGTTTGCTTACAACAATAGATATCATGTGAGTATCGGGATGACACCTTATGAAGCCCTTTATGAACGACCTTGCCGATCCCCAGTTTACTGGGATGAGGTTGGTGAGAGAACATTGGAGTCATTGATGGTGCTGCAACACTACACACAGTAGGTGCAAATGATCAGAGATAGACTGCATGTCACTTAGAGTAGACAGAATAGCTCAGCGGGCAAGTGACATAGGAAACTCACTTTTGAAGTGGGAGATTCCATCTTTGTTAGGGTATCTCCTACCAAAAGTGTTTTTCGATTAAAAAAGAAATGAAAGTTAAGTCTCAAATGTGTCTTGCCATTCTTGGTATAGAAACGTATTGATGAGACAGCATACAAAGTCATATTACCTTTCTAGTATTCACAGATACACAACATCTTCCACATGTCTATGTTGCAGAATTACGTACTTGATCCATCCCACATAATTCATCAGAAGGATGTGGATGTACGTGAAGACCTGATAATAGAGAAAAGAATGGTGGAAACCTTAGACAAGAAGGAACAAGTTTTAAATATCAAGATTATTCCTCTGGTCAAGGTACAATGGTAAGTTGGTAACATCATAGCATCGAAGAGTGCATATGGGAACCTGAAGTGAGAATGTGAGAGAAGTACCCCCATTTGTTTGAATTTTGGGGACAAAATTCCATTAATGGGGGAGGATGTAAGACCTACATAATTTTATAAATTATTGAAGAATTATTCAAATTTTTGAAGATTATCTTTATTTAATAAAATTACCAGCTCGAGTAAAATTAAGGGTTTCAAGTAATTTAAAACTTGAAATGGAATCCCATAGTTAAAAGTCTATTTGGGTTAAAATTTGGATATAGAGCTAGGGAAGATCCAAAATCCAATATCAAAAGTAACTAGATTTGGTGTATGGATCTAGATCTTAGGAGGATCCAAAATCCAACCCAGGACTATATATGGAGTGATCCCAAATTTTAATAAATTGGATCCAATCGGATCTTGATCCAAAAAGGAAAGATGAGAATTTAAAATTCTGAGAATTAAGATAACAAGAACAAAAACAAGAAAATAGAAAGTTAGGGTGGATCACCCCCTGTGGGACCCACCTACCTTATTAAAATTATTTAACATTTTTAAATAGTATTAACATTTAATTTCCTAAAACCTTTGATTAGTATAAATACTTACCAAAATCTTATTCACAACAATAAAAGGCATAAAATAACAATGGATGAAGTATTGGTCGCCCCCCTATGGGACCCACTTGCCTAAGTAAGGAGGATGGAGCCCCCCCCCCCTTTCTCTCTCTATGTTAAGTACTTAAAAAAGGGAATTGGAAAGAAAGAGGAATAAGAGAAGAAAGCAAAAAATTGGCAAGTCAAAAGGTTACGTACCTTGTGTGTGGGTTGGTTACGTACCTTGTGTGTGGGGTGTCATTGGAAAGGAAGGAGGGTGGCGCCCCTTCCCTTTCCAAAAATCGTGTGAGGCTTAAAATGTAAGTAGCCTCACACACTATCCCTCTCTCTTGCTTTCTAAAACCCTCTCTCTCTCACCCTCCCCCCTCTCTAACGATTTTCCCTACTCTCTCTCTCTCTCTCCTTCCCTTTCTCTTACACACCTCATACTAATGACACCACAACAAAGCAGTGGATTAGCGACAACCACATTCCGTCGCTAACTGGCTTAGCGACGGATTAGCGACGACGAGGCGACGGAAAGCTTACGTCGCAAATTTTTCAACGCTAACTGGCAACGAAATACATTTGTCGCCAGTTTTGTCGCTAATTGTGATGGAATAACGAACGACGTATTCCGTCGCCAATCCGTCGGTACTAAACGGCGACCTCGGTTGGCGACGGATTTACATCCGTCGCTAAGCCATCGCTAAATTTATATGCATATCGATGGAAAAATCCGTCGCAAACATGAAAAAAAATAAAAAATTTATTTGAAAATTAAATATCGAGAGTACAATTTATATTTCCTGTACAATTTATATTTCCTATAAATAAAAAACAAAGTACACATAAAATTTCATATAAAAGGAATCTACAATAATTAATCGTTCCATCTTAAAATTAACAAGTTTAATTATTTACAATTCAACAATTACAATTTCGAAACAAAAAAAAAATAGAACTTCTTCAACACAGTTCTCTAATCATCGCCAAGATTTTGTGTGTCTTCTTGTTCATTGCCTTGATCTGTCCCTTCAGCTCCGCTATGCTGATTATCGCTAGCAGCCTACACAAGAAAAGAACAGTCAGTATTGATAAACAAAATATTATGAAATAAATAATACACTATATGTGATTCTATCATGTGCTCATATGTGTTCTAAGGCAGTAAAAAAACTTTATATGTGATTCTATCATGCTCATATGTGCTCTAAGGCAGGCAAAAAACTCGATATGTGATTCTATCATGAATGATATGTGTTTTAAGGCAGTAAAAAAACTTTATATGCGATTATATCATGCTCATATGTGTTCTAAGGCAGTTAGAAAAACTCTATATGTGATTCTACAATGCTCATATGTGCTCTAAGGCAGGCAAAAAGCTATGTATGTGATTTGATCATGCTCATATGTGTGCTAAGGCAGTCAAAAAATTGAATATGTGATTATAGCATGCTTATATGTGTTCTAAGGCAGTCAGAAAAACTCTATATGTGATTCTATCATGCTCATATGTGTACTAAGGCAGGCAAAGCAAAAAACTTTATATGTGATTCTATCATGAATGATATATGTTCTAAGGCAGTAAAATAACTTTATATGTGATTTTGGCATGCTCATATGTGTTTTAAAGTAGTCAAAAAACTGAATATGGGATTATAACATGCTCATATGTGTTCTAAGGCAGTCAAAAAACTGAATATGTGATTATAGCATGCTCATATGTGTTCTAAGGCAGTCAAAAAAACTTTATATGTGATTCTATCATGCTTTTATGTGCTCTAAGGTAGGCAAAAAACTTTATATATGATTATAGCATGCTCATATGTGCTCTAAGGCAGGCAAAAAACTCTATATGTGATTTTATCATGCTCATATGTGCTCTAAGGCAGACGAAAAGTTATATATGTGATTCAATTATACTCATATGTGTTCTAAGGCAGTCAAAGAACTGAATATGTGATTATACCTGAGAGGGACCTGCAATCGAAGATCCCCTGTTCAGCAAAAAATTGTTGAACTCATCTCGGAGAATGTCGGCGACGGTTTCATGGAAGTAGTCACGCAGTGTGTCCTTAACGATCTGGCGTACATCTTCACTGGAAAGAATAGCCTGCTGCTTTAAGCTTATGTCGGCGGAAGAAGTCTGTGAGCCGTAACTGGAAGAAGTAATAACAGGTGAAGTGTTCATATTACTCCCAAACCCGAACACGCGACCTTTTTTGGGTTCACCTGCTGCAGTCACCCATGCTGCAGGATCAAATGATGGATGTTGAGTAGCGTCATCGCCATATCGCTCTACCATCTGTTGCTTATATGCCTCCTACAAAATAATGTTTAAAGTATGCATTAATAATTAATGATAACATTATGATAACTTGCGTATTGCAATGATTATTAATAGAATAAATACATACTGTTGTCGTTCTTGCCTTCTCTGATACGAAGTCTCCCGTGGTCTTCCGTTTATAAGTTTCAATAAACACATCCTTATATGGTACAATGCCTCTTTTTTCTGCTTCCTGCAAAGTTAAATGATAAAAGATTTAGTTAACAAGTTTGCAACAATACTTATAAAATTAATATTATATATTGATGAGTTACCATTTTCTTCAGGTGGCTCCCAAATGTCTTAGATTCACCTGTGTGTAGATGGGCTTCAGGCATTTTCGCTCGATTTTGTGCAGCCTTCGTAGAGCGATTTCGAAATGCATCTCCCGCCCACTTATCGCACATTTCATCCCAATAATCTCTCCTCATAGTAATAGGACCATGGCCTTTCCACTGTAGTGGATCATCTATTCCGCCAGATGCTTTTTTTGTTGCAGTCTTCATATTGTGCAGCATGTCTGCAAATCGATTGGCAGTCACCTTCTGCCACACCTTTCTTGCATCATTTTCTTCCACCGTAGTTGCGAAGCGATTCGAAGCCTACAAATATTTTCAAAAAGTTAGTAGACATGATTAAAAAAAATTAAATATGACACACATTAATTATGAGAAACAACTATATACTATGAATGAGGATCACAATCTGTCTAACACCTTATTTGGATACTCTTTCCATTGAGCAATCGGTCCTCGTAGATGTTGAAGAAGTGAATTCCTAATCTCGCGTACTATTTCTTGTGGCTCAAACCTCATGCTGCACATGAATTGGTACACAGTAAATATCAATATAAAATATTTATAAGATATGCAATAACTGAAAATGAAATACTTACGGTCGATTATCGATATACACTATTTGAATGAGTCATCTTGTGCCAGACTGAGAAGACCTTGCTTCTTGTGTTGGCTCCTGACTTGTGTGATCAACTGGTATAGGTGGGTCGTGTACACGCGAAATATCATTTGTAAAAAAATACGTTAAAAATTCTCAAAATGCGCATTTGAACTAATCAAGCATCCAATTAGTTAAATGATATACCTATCACAGGAGCCCGTGAAGATGAAGGTTGGGCTTGGCTACTATTGGATGAGCAACCACTGTAACCTTCATAAACCATATTCTAACAAATAACATATGTCATACAATACATTCAAATAATTCACATCAAGTATTACAATACATTCAAGTCATTCGCATCAAGTATTACAATAATTCAAGTCATTCGCATCAAGTATTGCAATATACTCAAATGATTCACAACAAGTATTACAATACATTCATATCAGGTACTGCAATGCATTCAAATCATTCACATCAAGCATTGCAATGCATTCAAATCATTCGCATCAAGTATTACAATGCATTCAAATAATTCAAATCATTCACATCAAGTATTGCAATGCATTAAAATAATTCAAATCATTCACATTAAGTATTGCAATGCATTCAAATCATTCGTATCAAGTATTACAATACATTCAAATAATTCAAATCATTCACATCAAGTATTGCAATACAACTCATTCATTCGCATCAAGTATTACAATGCATTCAAATAATTCAAATCATTCACATCAAGTATTGCAATGCATTAAAATAATTCAAATCATTCACATTAAGTATTGTAATGCATTCAAATCATTCGTATCAAGTATTACAATACATTCAAATAATTCAAATCATTCACATCAAGTATTGCAATACAACTCATTCATTTGCATCAAGTATTACAATGCATTCAAATAATTCAAATCATTCACATCAAATATTGTAATGCATTCAAATCATTCGTATCAAGTATTACAATACATTCCAATAATTTAAATCATTCACATCAAGTATTGCAATGCATTCGAATCATTCGTATCAAGTATTATAATACATTCAAATCATTCAAATCATTCACATCAAGTATTGTAATAGAACTCATCCATTTGCATCAAGTATTACAATACATTCAAATAATTCAAATCATTCACATCAAGTATTACAATGCATTTAAATCATTTGTATCAAGTATTATAATACATTCAAATAATTCAAATCATTCACATTAAGTATTGCAATACAACTCATTCATTCGCATCAAGTATTACAAAGTATTACAATAATTCAAATCATTCACATCATTCATTGCAATGCATTCAAATCATTCGTATCAAGTATTATAATACATTCAAATAATTCAAATCATTCACATCAAGTATTGCAATACAACTCATTCATTCGCATCAAGTATTACAATACATTCAAATAATTCAAATCATTCACATCAAGTATTGCAATGCATTTAAATAGAGGTTTGTATTACAAGATTTTGCTCAAATTATACTCGAACTTCAAATTCATTAGTTGAAGAACTACAGACAAGATAGTGTGACTCTTGCAACCATTCCAAAGTGGCTCATCAGCATCTTTAAGTAAATCATAAAATCTACTAGTTGCATCGTTTGGTGATTCTTTATCTACGACAGTTCTTACATCACTAGAACTCATAGCAGAACCCAGTTCTGTTCCTGCGGCATTAAATATCAAATCCATATATGGATTATCATGCACCACATTCACCCATGCATCAAAATTGTTTCTAAATTCTTCTTCATAAAACGTCCAGTTCTGATAATCACTCACAAAACCCTTCTTGTATAGATGATGTCTAACACCATGAGGTTCTACAAATCGATTATTCTTACAAATCTTGCAGGGACATCTAATCCGACCTGTGGGATCCACTGTACTGACACTTGCCATTGTAAATTCAATAAAACTTTCAACATCATCCATATATTCATGCTATAATTCATTGTCCACTATCCTACAGTACATCCATTCACGGTTTGCAGTCATTTTCTTATGATGTTACGAATAATAACCTAACAAAATAAAGGAGAACAATAAGAATGCTACGATGAAGAAAATATCAAATTTATCATGCAATATATGATGTCATACAATAACAAGAATTTTGATGCATGCATTGATAACTTAATATTTTCATGTGTAAACTATTAATGACACGATACAATCATTTTAAGCATGCTTTCATTATACAATTTCATATGGAAGCCATAATCAAATTGAAAGTAACTACATGTAAGCATGGATACAATTACATCAAACATTGCAATACATCGTAATCATTCATATCAAACAAATGGCAAACATGTACCTGCAGCAAACATACTTCAATATTTCACTAACTACTACCATGCCTAGCATAGACTCTGTACTCCAAAAATAAGAACACTTCCATATTCATACATTAAAATCATGTTCAGCATGATCTCCAAACTCCAACAAAGTAACCCTAAATATCAACAACTAGGTGAGTGTGTGAACAATAAAGTGTTACATCTAATAAATTAAATAACATGTGATACGCTTGCATCACTTACTTACCACAGGTATTTACCCGATTTGCATTGTTTTTGTCACTTACCATAGGTGGCTGAGCACAAGCTAGTTCCATTGAAAAATCTGCACAAAAAACACTATTTTAAAATGAAGTCACTAAAAAAAATGAGGTTGTTCCGGCAGGGGGTCGACTCCCCTGCTTTTCCGGTAGGAGGTCGACCCCCTTACAGAACATAGGGAGTTAACCGACCCCCTGTTCTGGCAGGGGGTCGACCCCTTGTTTCGGCAGGGGGTCAACCCCTTGTTCCGGCAGGGGGTCGACCCCTTGCCGGAACTAGCAAAGGGTCGACCATTGTTGGAGTTTTGGTGGGCTTGTTGGAGTAGTGCACATGACCAAGACCGTATTCAACCACTAACCGATCATTGAGGTAGGATTCTTGGACCAAGGGGCATGAGTGATGGTCCAATGTGTAAGATCATATTGGCTCTGATTTAATATGACAATCAACTCCCACCTCACGGTGAGTGTGATCATTGCAAAAATTTTCCTCTTGGTTCCCTCTTTTTTCTTCTCTTTTCCTTTCTAACCTCTATTTCCTTTTTGAAGGAGAATAAAAAGATAGAAAAGAAGAGAGAAGAGAAAAAGGAAGAAGAGAGAGGAGCTGTTTTGCAAAGGTCTCACTTGACCTTAATTTTGAAAATATTTTGAAATTACTCGCCTCCATTTTTGAAAATTTATGAGAAAATAGAGAGACGGGATTCGCTCATCGGTACGAGGTTCGACCGTTCCTTACGCCTTTACCAGAGGTAATCGAACCAAGGATTGAACTTATGCCTTTTGCTTTGCCTAAATATTGTCTAAGAATTTATTCTAAGTCTAGATGCACAAAGAATCATGTTTGTGCAATGCAAATGCAAAGATGTATGCTTTTGAAAAGAAGATTTTAGAACTTTGATTTTTCGAAGTGATTTTGAAATGCATTTGAAGATACTTGAAGAGATGATTCAAAGGGTTGAAATTGGTTTTGAAAAAGTTAGATTTTGAATCTAACTTAGAACTTTGAACAATGGATCTAGAAGAAGAGACTTTGAAATTCTAAGTCTTGGAATAATCAGAATTTTGGAAAATGGATTTTGAATTTGAAGAAATAAAAGGAAAAGGAGATTTTGGAACTTTATATAGAATTTTGAGAAAAATGGAATTTCAAAGTCAAAATGGACTTTGAATTTGAATGGATTGATTCTGAAAAAGGAATTCTTAATTTCAGAACCTGAAAGAGGAATTGAATTTGGATTTAGACTTAAGAAATAGATTTAAAAATGGTTTTTGAAAATAGGAATTGGAAATGGAACTGAATTTGAAATATGGAATCCTAGATGGAATTTGATCCAAAATCTGGAATCCTAGATGGAATTGGATCCGAAGTTTGGAATCCAAGATGGATTTGAATACAGAATCTGGAATCCTAAATGGATTTGCTTTTGAAATCTGGAATCCTAGATGGAATTGGATCTGAAGTCTGGAATCCAAGATGGAATTGAATTCAAAGTCTAGAATCTTAAATGGAATTGGATCCAAAGTCTGGGATCCAAGATGGAACTGAAATCTGAATTTGGGAATGGATTTTGAAAATGGGATTTGGATTTTGGAAATTTAGATGAAACTCGAAATTGGATTTGAGAAATCCTAATATCGATTTTGAAATTGAAAAGGAGGAAAAAAAATTAGAAAAAAAAATGATTTTCAGAGTGAATACTAAGTTTTAAAATCCGATTTAGGATTTAAGACTTAGAATTTTAGGAATTTTGAGAAATAAAGAATAAATCTTGAATTCAGACTTGAATTTTGAAATAAGAAGATGATTTGGAAGATTTGGGAACCTGTAGTGAAGAATAAAGAATAAAATTTGATTTTTAAAACTGCATTTTTAAAATCAGGTGATGAATCTGAGAATTTCAAAGTTAAATTGAACTTTGAAATTTAATCTGAAATGTTGAATTGAATTGAAATTGAATCCTAAAAATGAATTTGGAATTTCAAAGTTGAATTGAACTTTGAAATTGGATTTGAATTTGAAATTGAATTTTGAAAATAGAAGTGAATTCGAATTTTCAAAGTCAAATTGGACTTTAAATTTGAAGTTTGAATTTTTGAAATAAGATAGAATTGATAATAGAAAGATGATTTTGAATTTATAAATAAAGATTTATTTGAGAAGTGATGAAGATATTTCAAGAATTATCTCAAAATCACTTGGATTTTGAAATAATATGAAAAGAATTTTGAAAATATGATTAATTCTATCCTAAATGATGAATGAAAAAGATATTGAAATTGGGTTTTTGAAAAACATATTTCATTCTTTAAATGAATTGAAATAAGATTGAAGATATAATACATTTTTTACTATGGTCATAAAATGTATTATATAATAATCATATTTAAATTCAAGTGAAGAATAGAACACATTTTGGTGCCTTTATAGAGTTTAAAATAAAATTAACTCTCAATATATCCTGACTATGGCCATTGATATATATTTTGAGTTAATTTTAAGTTAAACTCTGATAAAGGAAGAAAATATTTAGAAAAATATGATGATTTTTGAAAAAGATTCAGTTTGGATCCAATATTATTCCATAAAAGATGAAAATCCTAAGTTTTGTTCACATCTTGACTATGGCCATTGATGCATCATCAACTTAGGATTTAATCACCTTATATTAGAATGGTGCACGTGCCATTCGTGTTCCCATTTGTGAAGTTTTGGAATAAAAGAGAGAATTGAAGTGAAACAAGCATTTCTAAAAAAATGCATGCTCATACATTCTAATCTAGTGCAAGGAATGTAATTGCTCATTAAATTCTAGCTATTTCATCATTTAATGGAAATTGAAATCCTTCTCTAAGAAGAAAAAAAGAAGAAGCACTTTTCCATGTATTTCCTACAAAACAGAGTTAGCGCGAGGTAAAATATGAAATATGGGAAGAAATTAAGAAGCTAGAATGCGCATGATGATGCCTAAATGCTAATGAGAGAAGTATACATGAAGATGCATATGCCATTTATGATTATGAAAATATATACATTGGAGTGACATAATAAGCTACTAAAAAAAAATAAATGCAAACCTGTATATACAATATCCTAAGCTAATAGTGATAATAGGCATTGAGTACTCATACCAAATCCTAAACTAATTATGGATTCTAGGATATATATAGTACATTATCTTCATGAAGAATACCTATTGTAATACATGTGGCAGAATGTATGCTGTGGAATAAACACAATGGATGAATGTTATAGGCATGGGTGAGGTAAGATATACCTATGTGCAATAAACTACCAACCATAGTCAGGTTGAGCTAATGGTGACTACTTATGACTGGGTCAAGCAAAGGGCTGGGTTGCATAGTCATACTTTGAAAGTGACATTTCATGCCTAGGCTGGCTAGGCATCTGAAGTGAACAACTTGCTGCAGCAGGTAATGAATGCTGGAGAATGTTGGTGTATAGAGCTGATTTTGCAGCAACTAATGGCAGTGGGGTTGACGAGTTGGTAGGCTGAGTGCTTGTCGTGCAGTGAAGTGAAAACAGTGATGTGTTACTGTATGGCTTAATGAAAATGCCTAATGGAGATGGGAGCACTAAGGTGGATGGGCAAACAGTAGACAGATGCACAATAGAGACAGGATCAATGGAGATGCTCACTGGATGAAATATACTTCATAAATGTATACCTAACATGCATGTATGTGGTGCCTGTGCAAATAACATAGGTGTATACAATGGAGACGTAGTAAAATGTATATGATGGTGTGCTGGTGTTGTGGGAAGTGTTGAGCTTGCAGGAATTTCTCTTTTTCCCATGAATCAATGTTCCGGACACACACCCATCTATCAGCACTAGCAGGTACAAGGTATTCATAGCAAGACCAGTCGTCCTCTTATGGTGCCCCTTTGAGCCTGGTTTTGACCTCATTTATCCTGACATTGTATATCTGGATTGTAGAATCCTCCATTTCTATTGTAATAACACTATCATTCTGAGGGTAGAATGCTAAAAAAGTGGTGGCTGGGCATGGTAGCTGGGATGGCTGTGGATGTGCGAAATTGCTGTGAAATGAGTATGAATGCAAGGAGAAGCTGAAAAATGGCGTTGGTGGCTACAGGGATTTTAATGGCAGGGAAGGAATGTATGCATATGAATGCCATGAGAGATAGCATCAAATGGATGATGTGAGATGAATATGGGCGGGATAGGATGCATTCTTATGCAGCAAGGGGGTTACAGGGGGTGGAAATGGTGGGATGTATACAGGTAGTTGCAGAAAATTGCCCATGAGCATGTGTGTGCTTAAGCATTGGTTGCTACTGGGCTGTAATGCACAACCAGTAGATGGATATTGCTATCCTGCAGCAGGTGTCACCTCGCTGTAAATGGAGCATAACATGGGTGAGGCTATACAGAGTATGACATGCAGATGTCACAGTGGATGCATTGTTGTGGTGAACAGTGTTATTGGCAGAAAATGCAAGTATGTGGCAAGTAAGTGGAGATGAACAGAAATGCAAAATTCTGTAATGCACTGTAAAAAAAATGAGATTTGATATGTGTGATGAGGTGGCAAAAATTGAGTGATATGCTAAAATGCAGATGGTTTCGCAGGGTGTCACCATCAAGTAGACAATGGCATTGATGACAAAGATACACTGCATTACTTAATTGGCCATTTAACTCGTTGAGAAAACAGAGCTTCCCAACTCCAAAGGTAGGACAAGCTCACCTGTGGAGGCGAAATTCATGAGGAAGCACCTATCAAGTAGTTGTGACGTGCATCTTCTTAGTGACGTCAAACGCTGGCTAGGTTGCCTTCGGAAACCCAAAGATCTCCTCAGTTCCCTTAATTAGATTCTTTTGTCTTCTATAAGAGCCTCATGATAGGTTTTAGATGACCGGAGTATTTGTGGAAGTTCTGGATTCTTGATTTGAAGATGGCCTCGTATGAATTTTATGCTAGAATTTCATGGTGGGTGAACCATGTGGATATGTATCAGATCTTGGATGTGAGTAACTATTGGTAGATGCAAACAAAACCCAGAACGCTAAAAAAAATGAAACAAGTCCAAAGCATTAGCAACTACAAATCACACAAGAGCAAGGTAATGAAAATACGTTGTAGTGAATTCATAATGCTACAAAGCAATTCTGCCGTGTGACATCCTGCAAGAAATATGGCCTATTGGAAACCATACAATACGAATAACAAGATCAAAGTTGCAGAAGATATGAATTTATATTCAAGTCACAGAAAAAGTGAGTTAAACATCCTACAGAAAACCCATAAAATCCCTGTGCTATAACGAGAAATCAAAGGACATGGATGTGCGGTACAACAAATTTCCTTCAATGGCTTGTTTGGATTGTCTCTCATCTTCGTGTTGGATCTCTTAAGAAATTCTTTACAGCATATCATAGGATATGTGGGTGCTAATGCCAATTAATTGGTAGTGCTACATGGGGATGGCATGACCCATACTAATGATAGACAGACATATCATGAACAGGATAAATGCAGGTTGTAAATCAGAATGGATTTAGGGAATCAGGACACGACTCATGAGTGAAACCAACATGTATTCAAAGCAAAACATAAGATCAACAATCAGGGGAAAAACAGGAGGTCAAATGAGATGAGGGAATTCAATTTAACATTGAGAGACATTTGTCTCCAACCATGTGATTGCAGATAACTTGTAAATGCCGATGGATATCCCTAACATGACCCATACAGGGGACAAAGCGATAATTCCATTACCCTTTCCTACTGACCCATCCCATCTTCGGCACTCCTGGAATATTCCTAGAAATGTTGGACTTAACTCTTGCATGGGTCTTGACAGCTTCCTGGTCTATGAAACAACAAGGAGGGAGGTCTGGTGGATCAGAAGATGTTCTCTCTCACTCTCCCCTTTTGCAACCTCAGCTTGGATAGAAGGAGAAGCCATATGAATACCAGTGATTATGTCCTTTTGGAATTTACAGGAGAGCAGGCAAAAAGCTCGCTCCAAACAAAACAGGGAAGAGATTGATCCCTGACAAAGAGTATGAACGTTCCTGGGTCTCATCCTATGCATTTTTAGACTGGGGTGTATCACTTGGGATCATTGGTACCCACATCACATCATAAACCTCTGATCATGGTCAGATGTTTATGAGTTCAAGGGATCAGTGATGTCCAAAATAACTTCAATTACTTTTCAAAATGATGTGAAGCTTTAGAGCAGAAATCTAATATTGAGATTCAATTGCAGAACATCATCCGATATCAACAAAACATTAAAACAAAAGATAATGCTATTCAAAATGTAAATGCTCCCCATTAGAGATTAGACTACAGAAGGTTCAAAGAAATAGAATCATATCCGAATAAAAAAAATGGATGATACTCAGATCTCAACGAAATCCATTAATAAGGTCTCAGAAATACTAATGGAATCATAAGATAAAAAAAAATGTCGAATAACATCGAACAAATGAAATTGCTGGAGAGACACAAAGAGATGCAACGAGGTCTTAACACAATGCAAGTCGATCATTAACAAAGGAATGGAAATCAAATACAAACCAGAAGAGTAAATGAAAGGAAAGCAAGATAAACAATAGACTAAACCATAAGGTTAAACCAAATGCAGCAATTACAGAAAAGATAAAAAGGAATCTAACACACTCTCTGGAACGCTGCTCTGCACCATATGATTCATCGGCAAACAGGTACTCAATACCCAGATATGCCTCATCCAGATGCCAATAGCCAATTACCACCCGAGGGGATTTATAGAAAATCAGTTTACGAGAGAGGAAAGGGGAAAATATACAAATGCAGTAACTTTAGAATGATTAGAACACTCCCTAAGGTGGGTAAATCAAAATATAGAGGCCAACAAAAGCAAATAGCAAAAGAAGTGGGAAATTGGAGATTCAGAAGAAGATCAAACCAAGGCAAAGTTTAGCAGGAAATTTGGGTTGGGATTCTGATGAATCCTGTCGGATTATCGAATCCAACAGCCTGAGCCCAAAAATCGCAGCATGAGTAAAACAGGAATAAAAGAAAATGTTGGAACGTGATGGTTCTGTTGTTGTTGCACGAAAGGCAAATTGGTTTGCTATGGGCAAATCAACACTACAATGTGTGATCATCGCAAAAATTTTCCTCTCATAATGTTCTCTCTCTTCCTTCTCTTTTCCTTTCCTACCTCTTATTTTCCTCCTTTTTGAAGGGAGAAAGATAAAAGACGGAAAGAAAGAGAGAAGAGAAAGAAGAGAAGAGAAGAGGAACTCTTTTGCGGGTCTCACTTGACCTTAATTTTGAAAATATTTTGAAATAACTCGCCTCCGTTTTTGAAATATTTGCGGGAAAACTGGGAGACGGGATCCGCTCGTCGGTACGAGGTTCGACCGTTCCTGGCGCCTTTACCAGGGGTAATCGAATCAAGTGTCGAATTAATGCCTTTTGCTTTGCAATGATTTTATCTAAGTATTTATCCTAAGTCTAAAATGCACAATGAATCATGCTTGTGCAAATGCGAAGATGTATGCTCTTTTTGAAAATATTTTGAAGAATTTCCAAGTGAATCAGATAAAGTGAAGAAATGTTTTCTAACTTAGAACTTAAGATTTTAAGTTCTAAGTTTTTAGAATAATCAGAGCTTAGGAAAATGAATTTGGATCTTTGAGAGAAATGATCTTAAAACTGAAAGAAAGAAAATTTCAAAGTCATAAATGGACTTTGAATTTGGAAGTTTGAACTTTGGAATGGAATTGAATTCTAACTTTGAAGTTTTTGAAGTTAGAAGGAAATGTGGGGGATCTAAAGGAATTGAGGAATGGGATTTGGAACAGTTGGAATCCGAATCCAAATTCTGGATTTTGAATAGAGTTTTGAGTTGATTTTTGGATTTAAGATCTGAAATAGGAACTTTGGTTTGAATGAAAAAAATGAGACTGGCTTTGAGAATTGGAATTCAAAGTGGAACTTGGACTTGGAATTTTGAATGGAATTAGATTCAAGATGTGGAATCCAAGAAGGTATTTGGATCTGAAATCTGAGATCCGAGATAGGGTTGGACTCTGGATCCTAAGATGGAATTGGATCTGAAGTTTGAGATCCAAAGTAGAATTGGATTCTGGATCCTAAACTGGACTTGGATCTGAAATCCGAGGTCCGAGGTGAATTGGGTTCTAGATCCTAAAGAATGGATTTTGGATCTGAAGTCTGAGATCCAAAGTAGAGTTGGATTCTGGATCCTAAGGATTGGAATTGGGATCTGAATCTGAGATCCAATGGTAGAATGGGATCTGAATCCTAAATGGATTTTGGATCTGAAGTCTAAGATCCAAAGTAGCATTGGGTTCTAGATCCTAGAATGGATTTGGATCTGAAGTCTGAGATCCAAACTAGGATTGGATTCTAGATCCTAAGAATTGGATTTTGGATCTGAAGTTTGAGATCCAAAGTAGAATTGGATCTGGATCCTAAATGAAATTTGGATCTGTGATTGGAGATCCAAAGTGAAATAAGGGTTTGGACCCTAAATGGAATTTGGATCTGTGATGGGAGATCCAGAGTAGAATAAGGATTTGAATCCTAAATGGAATTTGGATCCGTGATTGGAGATCCAAAGCGGAATGGAGTCCTATACTTGGAAACCTGAATCCAAGTTGAGACTAGGATTTGATTTTGGATTTGGGTTTTGAGAAGTCCAAATAGGTCCTTTAAAGGTGGATCTGGGTTTTTTAGAAACCCAAATTTAAACTTGAGATTCAAACCCAAACTTTGATTGAAGATAAGGGGGATGAATTTGATTTTGAAATCAGAAGATAACTTCAAAGTTAAATTGAACTTTGATTTTGAATTTTGATTTGAATTGAAGTTTGAATATAAAATGATTTTGGAATTTCAAAGTCGAATTGGGCTTTGAAATTGATTTTTTGAGTATTGAAATGAAATAGATTTGGATTTGAATAAGATTTGATCTGAGAAATGAAGATGGATAATCACTTGAAATTTCGAAAAGGAAAATTTTGAAAATATGATGCAATTCTACCCTAAATGATGAATGAATTTAAATTTTGAAATTAGATTTTGAAAATTGTATTTCATTCTTTACATGAATTGAAATAAGATTGAAGATATAATACATCCTTGACTATGGTCATTGAATGTATTATATAATAATCTATATTTAAACTCAGGTGAAGAATGAAACATATTTTGTGCTTTTATAGAGTTTAAAATGGAATTAACTCTCAATATACCCTCACTATGGCCATTGGTATATATATTGAATTATTTCTAAGTTAAACTCTAATAAAAGGTGAAATATTTGAAGAATATGATGATTTTTTTTAAAGAGGATCCAGTGTGGATCCAGTGTTATTTCATAAAAGATAAGAATACTAAGTCTTGTTTGCACCCCGACTATGGCCGTTGGTGTAAATCATCAACTTAGAATTAACTTACCTTTTATGAAATGGTGCACGTGCTATTCGTGTTTCACCATTGTGGGGATTTGAGAAATAAAATAAAATGATATGGAACAAACAATTTGAGATCTATATGCACATACATTTTAATCTAAAACTGGAAAGTAAAGCTTCTCATTATCATCTAGCTATTACAACTTTGAATTTGAAATTCGAAGTTAATATCCATAATCTAAGAAGGAGATCAGCATCTTATATGTATTTCCTGCAAAATAAGGTTATTATATGGCAAAACCACCATGTATGAAGAGAAATTCAAAGGTTATAATAAAACTAGAATGTACATGATGATATATGAATGTTAATGAAGAAATATACATAAAATGTATAAACAATGTATGATGATGATAAAGTATATATATTGAAGTATACGTGTAATATACCAAGCTACTGAGAAAACGAATGCTATGCATCTATACATGATACCCTAAACTGATGATGAGACATAAAAGGTATATGGATGATATGAGGATAATGACTGAAAATAGATGCTAAAAAGTATTAAGTAAAAGGGGATTTTGTAAGTAGGCTATCAACCAAAAGAATTTTACAGTTTTTTTTCTGGAAGGGAATGATGGAGTATGAGGTGATGAAGAAGGTAAAACGATATGGGTAAGTAGTAGCAGTTGAAATAGGGTTGGATCTTAGGAGGCTGATGGAAATGTACAGAGGGAACAGGGTATGCTCCTACCACTGCTAAAAAAAAAAAAACTGTAACAGGGAGATGACAGGGTAATAAATGGGGAAGCTATTACTTTTGACTGTTGTAGGTTGACCTATAGCGATACTGGCAGCTGAGCTTTGATGATATCAGTGGGCGTGTTCTGGCAACACCCATCCACGAATTTTGATACATCATTAAAAAAAATCTAACATAGATTTAAACTAGTAGATCCTTCATAGTGTTGAGTCATTTCTAATACAGCCTAACCAGGTAAGTCCCCAACCAGTATATTAGCACAACTTTGATTTTGGATAGATCAACTTTTCAAACTAGTTATATGTTGTTCAGTAACTTAAGTATTTGATCTGCTGAGGCATTAAGGCAGTGATGATGAAGCACTAGTAATGTATTTCATATGGGCCAGGAACTGGAGAACTATGGATGACAACCCAGAGGTTGTCCATTCAAATTAAGTCCCAATAACCACCAACCGTGTGAAGCACAGGGTGTGAGAGCACAGTTATATGCTAAAACATCTATCAACACATTCAGCAGAGACTAAAAAACCCCAAGCCATCCTTTATGCTACTGACACCCAAAATGTAATGGTTGGAACCAATAACCAATGAGCTTGCTTCACGTTTCAAAATATTCAAAAGCACATATCACATTCAGCAAATTAAATTCTCAGCAATTTCCATTTCTATATCTAATGAACCAAAAAAAAATACTAAAATTACCTTCAGAGCACGATATGCTTGGCGCACGATACCTCTATCAAGCTGCCAACATGGAAGCAACCAGAATCAATCATCATAAACCCATCAATCCAGCATTGGGCCAATGACGCCCCCTTTTCTTTTCTTTTTTTTTTTTGGCTGAGAACCATATATGCTCTCAATGATAACTATACATCCCACAGAGGATATTCCAACATTGGGGGCAACCAGAGATGTTATCCATAAGATTATATAAAATAAAATAAAAAAAAAAACTGAGGACACGAGTAGCTGAAGGGCACTCTTAACAACTGACAATAACCTGGAAAGACATGGTTAACAAATAAAATCTATTGCAAGCAACTCTCCTATCAGCAATTAGAAGCATTAGTTCAGAGTGTCATATTTCAGTAGTCCGAGGTGTTAAGGGAATGGAGATGGTGGGATGGAGTAAGTTTGTAACAAATGGCAAGAGCAGGGAATTAAATACATATGGGTATAGACGTTGGACTGTGGTTTGAAAGGGGAATACAAATCAGCACAAAGCCCACCTCTGTAGAGAATCCTGGTCACACGTTGGATGCTACTCCAACTCTGATCTGAATTTAAAAACAATGGCGTTGGATGTCACTCTAACATCCATCGTGGCAAATTCAGAAGTCCATTTATCGTCCAATGCCTTGTTGAGAAATTCAATAAGAGCTCCAATCGATGCAGGCCCGTCTTTTCTTGAGAGCAAAACACCAGACCAAGAGGGCAAAAGTGCAGTATTCCCCCCTCCATTAGTAAGCACGTCAAGCCTTTGACGCTGTTGTAGCTTTTGTTTTTCCTCTTTTACCCCTCTTTTTTTTTTTTTTTTTGACGAGGCAGCATCCAGAATTTGTGAATCTCGTTAAACGAAGGACCAATAAACTCTCGTTCATGGGATTTTTCCTCTGTGTGAACTATACTGAAACATAAGATGCAACTAGTTTCCGAAATACAGGATGCAGAACTACTGATGAAAACAGGTATGAGCAGATTATTTTGACAATAGCAATGCAATATCAAATGGCAAAAGAACAGGGATTTTAACGAAAGGAATGATCCTAATGCTGTATTAAACCCAATGCAGATGCAGTACTAAACTAAATACGATGCTATAAACTCTAAGATAAGGAATCAATCAAATGAAATACGTTACTGAACTTGAAAGAAGGAAAAGGAAAAGAAAAAGAAAAAAAAAAAGAATGACAGTGATAGCATTACATCAGAACGAGAAATTAATCGTGTAGAGACAGGGAATCCATGTTACACAGAAATAAAAAAAAATCAAAAGGAAGTTCAGAGATAAATTGGGGGAAAGAAAAATGAATGTCGGAACCAGAAGGTCCCGTTAATGTAGCAATGGATGGGTCGATCCTGCTATATGCAGGTCGATCCCATCCTTAATGCCTTGAGGGGAAAACAAAATTCAAAACAGGAAAGGTGATAATATGAAATTCCTATAGAAAATCAAAATAAAAGAAAAGGAAGGAAAACTTAAGAAAATCAGGGACAAATACGATAAGCAACAGGAAAGGGAGGGGAAGGGGAAGAAAATCATGAAGAATTAAAAGAGCTACGATGAGAAAACGTAAAAGAAATAAGACAATCGAAAAATTAAAATAAAGGGAAGAAGAACGGTGTTACCTACCGTAATTTGATGGAAGATCCGATGGTAGAAGGATAGAGTTGATCCTTCGATGCCCTCTGTGATCGCGATCTATACTCCGATTGGGAGGGAAGAGGCTCTTCTGTTATAAAGCTGCAGGGGGCTGGCCATCGTAGCACTCCTGAGTGATAGTTAATCTTCGATTGGTTAGGGAAAAAGACCAGGAAACTAAGAAGAAGGAGAAAGGGAGAGAGAAGGAGGAAGAAGATCGAGGAATGGGGCAATGCGGAGGTGAAGAAGTGGTTGTCGATTGAGAGGAGAGGGGCTGGGGTGAAAACGGATGCCCCTCGGGAGCCCTGCATGCCTCCTTTTAAAGAGGGAGAGGAAGGTTTGAGATGGTGAGGGTTGTTGGTGATGAACGGGATGAGGTGAATCCGTTGGTGATGGAAGGTGGAGAAGGAGATGGATCGAGCGGCAATGGAGGCGAGATACCAGAGTGAGGGAGGCGGCTCTCTTTCGTCTCTTTCATTTACAAAGGGTTTTAAAACCCTAAAAGAGGATTTTGCGTATGACCCCTCTGGTTTTTGAGTTTTTACAAAAACAGGCTCTTAGGGCTTTTTAGCGAAAATTTGACTTTTAAAGTTTAAACTAATTCATTTTTTTTTTCTCACAATTCTTCCATTTTTTTGGTTTTTGGTGTTATCTCTCTATTTTTTGTTTTTGTAAAAAATCCTAAGATTTACGAGAAATAAAGATTTTTAAAACTGATTTTTTTTGTAGTTTTGCAAAAACATTTATAAAAGAGTCTTTTGAGAATTCGGGTTCTTATTTTTTGAAATTTTTCTCAAAGCGGAAGATCGGATCCGATTTGGATCAAAATTGGGTCAGAGCTAAGACTTTGGGTCCGGATTATAACGAATCCAGGGGATGAATGAAATTTTTGGTTAAAAATTTACCCGATTATTCAGAGGACGGAGGTCAGGGGCAAAAAGGTCATTTTTGGATTTTTTTGGAAAATTTGGGGTGTTCACAGATGCCCCTCTTTGCTACTAAGCCGGTTGAGAGCCGAGCTTAGTGGCAAAGACAACACTCCAAATTTTGAAAAAAATGCCCCAGTCAGCAGGTCTGAACTGGGTGTGGAAGAATTATTTTGGAGATATGGCTCTTCAGGCTTAAAAACCTTATCCCAAATGGTTTTGGGGAGACGAAATCCTCGAAATGATATGATTGAGTAAAAGATGAGGAAATCGTGATCGGACTTTAGATGGAAATTCTGAAATGGTGGGAAATGATAATTTTGATCAGGTCTCATGGGTGAGACCAGATACTCTTATCAGAATGATTCAGGTTTAGCCCTTAACCTGGATGGGACGAAGATATATCAAGATGAATCAGATGAGGAAAGGAATACATGAGGACCTTGATGGGACATTTTGAGAAATGCCTCGTGAATTGAAGCTTGAGTGAAATCCTATCCTGGATGGATATACAGAGCATGGGTTCCTTGACGGGAAGAACCATGATGGGACTGGAAGAAAACATCTTGTCAAAACGAGGAATCTCATTGGAACGAGACTCAGGTTTAACCCAAATCTGTAAGGAAGATACCTCGCGAAGCGAGGTTCCTGGTTAACTTTTAATCTGGATGGGAAATCTACCATACGGGTTTCTCAAAAAATGGAGAAAGCACGATGGGACCTTCGGAATTTGGACGAACAAATCCGAGAGGGGTTTTTGCGAAAGGAGGAAATATAGATTCCCTAAAGCTTTGAAAAGGGGAAGAAATTGGGCGTCTCATTGCTGAGACTGAAATAACTTTTGAAATTAATGATCTTTCGCAAATGGTTCAGGTTTGACCCTTATCCTGAGTGGGTTGTCCATACGGAATTCTTCAATGAGAAAACTGTGATGGGACAGGAAGAGATACTTCCTTCTGAGGCAACTCTTTTTGGGAAATACAAACAACGCTAGGTTGTATCAAAATGAGTATTGAATGTTTATTTAATTCTTGGAATAGCTAGAAAATTTTGCCAATAAGATAAAATTATAGCTGGTTCAAACGCTTGGAAATATGCACGTACGTGCGAAAGATATTCTCTCTTTTACCTAGAGTATTTCCCCCAAATGAGGTTAACTCCTCAGTTATAAGAGTCAAATTCAAAATTTTGGCACTTGATGATTTTCTTCAAGGAAGTTATCCATTTCCCAGATATGAGAATAAAAGAAATATTCTTAATTTCATAAAAGCAGAAAATGAAGAGATATTGATAAAAGAATTTTGCATGAGAAAAGATGACTTCTGGCAATTTCGACAGTTTGATATCTGGGTGTTTTCCCACGATGATCTTTTGCACTTTTTTTTTTTTTTTTGAGTCATTGGGCTTTCTCGGGTTTTTCTTATCATCCTTCATTTGGATGTCCTGACTTTTTCTCTTTTTTCAGGGAAGGGCACGTCACAAACTCCTTCATCTTGGAGATGTTCCGATCCTTCTTTTATCTCAGGGGTTCTATTGATCTCACTGGCTCAAAAGGTCTTTAGACGATAGCAGAAATCAAATATCTTTTAGGGTTTGTTGGTAGGTTCATCACACTCGCCTTCATCTCGACGGTGATCTGAACTTTCCCTGGAAGGATCCGTCACAAACTCCGTCATCTTGGAGATGTTTCAAATCTTCTTTGGCCCCGGGGGTCTACTCGCTTAATTTGCCTTCATCTTGACGACAATTGAGAGATCCCTTTTGCGGATATTTGATTGCAACTTTTAAACGAAAATGAGAAGGGATGGGTTGAGTGGATTCTTTTTTATAGCTCAAGATATTTCCACTGCCTGATTGTCAGAAAATCATTTTTAAAACATGCGTCATAGCCAAGATCAATATCAATTCTCTTCTGGCTTTTCAACATCATTGAAGATTTCTTTTATTGATCATATCGAGGACATTTCTTACATCCTTTTGGTTGATCAACAGGAAAAGATTTGAATTTTACCTCTTTTCGCGAAAAAGTTCCACCTTTTTTTGGAAGGAAATAGAAGAGGTAATCTGAGAAAATTCTTTTCGTGCAGTCAGACTTTTAGAATCAACTAATGCTTTTAGCAAATTGGCAAAGTTTTCACGAATTTCTTATGAAATAATCACTCAATATAGATTTTGATGAGACATTTAGCTGTAATTTAAAGAAATGGTGCAAGAAATCAGACTTTAGAAAACTGGACAGATGAAATATATTAGGTTTTGGAAATCCCGACCAGTTTATGAGAAACTGGATTTTTGATAATCCCGACCAGTGAAAACACTGGATTTCAAATCCCAACCAGTGAAAAATACTGGATTTCAAATCCCGACCAGTTGTGATAACTGTATTTCAAATCCCGACCAGTTATAAAACTGGATTTCAAATCCCGACCAGTTATGACAACTGGATTTCAAATCCCGACCAGTTATAAAACTGGATTTCAAATCCCGACCAGTTATGAAAACTGGATTTCAAATCCCGACCAGTTATGACAACTGGATTTCAAATCCCGACCAGTTATAAAACTGGATTTCAAATCCCGACCAGTTGTGATAACTGTATTTCAAATCCCGACCAGTTATAAAACTGGATTTCAAATCCCGACCAGTTATGACAACTGGATTTCAAATCCCGACCAGTTATGACAACTGGATTTCAAATCCCGACCAGTTATAAAACTGGATTTCAAATCCCGACCAGTTATGATAACTGGATTTCAAATCCCGACCAGTTATAAAACTAGATTTCAAATCCCGACCAGTTATAAAACTGGATTTCAAATCCCGACCAGTTATGACAACTGGATTTCAAATCCCGACCAGTTGAGAAATACTGGATTTCAAATCCCGACCAGTTATAAAACTGGATTTCAAATCCCGACCAGTTATGAAAACTGGATTTAAAATCCCGACCAGTTATGACAACTGGATTTCAAATCCCGACCAGTTATAAAACTGGATTTCAAATCCCGACCAGTTATGACAACTGGATTTCAAATCCCGACCAGTTATAAAACTGGATTTCAAATCCCGACCAGTTATGAAAACTGGATTTCAAGACCAGTTATGACAACTGGATTTCAAATCCCGACCAGTTGAGAAATACTGGATTTCAAATCCCGACCAGTTATAAAACTGGATTTCAAATCCCGACCAGTTATGAAAACTGGATTTCAAATCCCGACCAGTTATGACAACTGGATTTCAAATCCCGACCAGTTATAAAACTGGATTTCAAATCCCGACCAGTTATGACAACTGGATTTCAAATCCCGACCTGTTATAAAACTGGATTTCAAATCCCGACCAGTTATGAAAACTGGATTTCAAGACCAGTTATGACAACTACATTTCAAATCCCGACCAGTTGTGATAACTGTATTTCAAATCCCGACCAGTTATAAAACTGGATTTCAAATCCCGACCAGTTATGACAACTGGATTTCAAATCCCGACCAGTTATGACAACTGGATTTCAAATCCCGACCAGTTATAAAACTGGATTTCAAATCCCGACCAGTTATGACAACTGGATTTCAAATCCCGACCAGTTATGAAAACTGGATTTCAAATCCCGACCAGTTATAAAACTGGATTTCAAATCCCGACCAGTTATGAAAACTGGATTTCAAATCCCGACCAGTTGAAAAATACTGGATTTCAAATCCCGACCAGTTATGAAAACTGGATTTCAAATCCCGACCAGTTATGACAACTGGATTTCAAATCCCAACCAGTTGAAAAATACTGGATTTCAAATCCCGACCAGTTATGAAAACTGGATTTCAAATCCCGACCAGTTATAACAACTGGATTTCAAATCCCGACCAGTTGAAAAATACTGGATTTCAAATCCCGACCAGTTATGAAAACTGGATTTCAAATCCCGACCAGTGAAAAATACTGGATTTTGAGAATGAAGGATTTAATCTGATGGTTTGAAAGTGATTGAATTTGGGAGATTATAACCCGAGGGTTGAGAAAATGATAAGACTTTGAGGATATTACAACCAGAGGTTGGGAAACTGATAGAATTGAAGACCTTGAAATGATAGAATTGAGGAGTCGCATTAGTCGGGGTCCGAATGGTGGTCCGATATGCCCAAAGCGCGTCATGAATTTTCTCATGCCAGTCTCGACCTGTCTTCACAGTCCTTTCCAAAATACGAATCAAGATTTTATTGGTGGCTTCAGCTTGGCCGTTCCCTTGAGGGTAATAAGGGGCTGAGAAATGATGGGAAATTCTGAATTTAGAACAGAATGTTTTCATCCTCTCATTTTTGAAATGGGTTCCATTATCTGAGACAATATCATGTGGTATGCCGAAGCGGCAAAGGATGTTCTTATGAATGAAAGAAACCACATGGCGGCCTTCTACTGTGCGTAGAGTAACAGCTTCAACCCATTTCGTGAAATACTCTGTCACAGCCAGGAAGTATTTGTGGCCGTTGGAAGCAAAAGGAGTAATCGGGCCGACGACGTCAAAAGCCCACATAGAAAATGGCCAAGGAGAAACAACTGATTGTAGATATGTGGCCGGAGCATGAATATAAGGCGCGTGTAATTGGCACTTGACGCATTTTTTCACAAATCCATGACAGTCTTGCTGCATGGTATTCCAATAGTACCCTGCTCGAACGATCTGCTTGACGAGAGTTTGATAGCCAGCATGACCACCACAAATCCCTTCATGTGTCTCTTGGATAACTTCCATAGCTTCTTCTTTGTCTAAGCACCTTGAATACTCAGAACTGAATCCACGGCGGTAGAGGACATTGGCGAGAATGAAATATCGGGTAGACATACGCTGGATTGCACGTTGCTCCCTTTTAGGCATTTCTGGTGGAAATTCACCAGACTCAATGAAATTCTTGATACTTTGATACCAAGGCTCCTCCTTCTGATTGACCTGATTTACTTGCATAATTGAATCGAAAGCGGGTTGTTCGAGTCTGCCAACTTCGAAAGAGCGACATGACTCACCACCTTTGAATGATAAAATGGAGCCCAAACTGGCTAAGCCATCGGCTATCTGATTATGCTCTCTTCTGATGTGATTGAGCTGAAATTCTTCGAAGCTGTCAACAAGAGCTAAGACGATCTTCTGATATGGGATCAATTTGGGATCTTTCACTTGCCATTCAGTGTTAACTTGACTGACAACAAGTAGTGAGTCGCCAAAGGCGTGCACTCTCTTGACATTGAAACATTGCAGAATTTTGAGGCCTTGTATTAAAGCTTCATACTCGGCCATATTATGAGTGCATTGGAAACCAAGCTTAAGAGAATAAGGGATCATTTCTTTTTCTGGAGTGATCAACAGGACTCCAATCCCGATGCCAGACATATTTTTAGAGCCATCGAAGAACAAGTTCCAAACTGAGGGCTGTTGGACATTACAGATGTGCTCGTCAGGAAAATCATCCTCTGTTTTAATTTCTTCTGTCAGAGGGAAATCTGCCAACTGATCTGCAATCGCTTGGCCCTTAATCGACTTTTGAGAAACATACTCTAAGTCATATTGCATCAACAGGACTTGCCACTTTGCGATTCGTCCAGTGAGAAAAGGTTGTTCAAGAATGTATCTGAGTGGATTGAGCTTTGAAAGAAACTTAATTTCAGAAGCCAACAAGTAATGTCTCAATTTTTGGCACATCCAGACCAGAGCTAGACAAGTCTTCTCCATCTGAGAATACTTCTTTTCATAATCAATGAATGTTTTGCTCACGTAGTAGATGGCGTGCTCTATCAAACTGCCTTCTTCATACTGAGCGAGGAATCCACCACAGGCATTTTGATTGACTGAAATATATAGCAAGAGAGGCTTTCCCAGCTTAGGCGGCTTTAAAACTGGTGGATTAAGGAGATACTGCTTGATGCGCTCGAACGAGAGCTGACATTCTGATCCCCATTCAAATTTAACTCCTTTTCTCAGCAAGTGGTTAAAAGGCTCACATCTCATAGCCAAATTGGAGATGAACCTGCGAATAGACTGAATACGCCCTTGAAGGCTTCACAGCTCTCTCAGATTAGTTGGAGGCGGCATGTCAATAATGGCTTTTGCTTTAGCCGGATCCACCTCGATCCCTTTCTTGCTGATAATAAAGCCGAGCAGTTTGCCGGACTCTACTCCAAAAACACATTTCTGAGGGTTAAGCCTCAATTTGTAAAGAATAAGTCTTTCAAAAACTTGACTAAGAACATCGAGGTGATCCTCTTCTTCTTTAGACTTAACCAAAATGTCATCCACATACGCATCCATATTCTTGTGCATTTGATCGTGGAAAATAACGGCCATTGCCCTTTGATAAGTCGCCCCGGCATTTTTGAGCCCAAATGGCATAACTGTATAGCAGAAGGTTCCCCATGGAGTAGTAAATGAGGTCTTCGACTGATCACGAACGGCCAACTTGATCTGATTATAACCTGAATATCCGTCCATGAAAGAAAACATGGCGTGACCTGTTGTGCTATCGATCAAGAGGTCAATATTAGGAAGTGGATAATCATCTTTCGGGGTAGCCTTATTGAGATCCCTGAAATCAATGCAGATCCGAACTTTTCCATTCTTTTTAGGGACTGCTACGATATTTGCCAACCAATCTGGGTAATCAATGGCCCGGATGAAGCCTGCTTTCAATAAATCTTCCAGTCCTTCTTTGACTTGTTGCTCAATTCGAGGGTCTAATTTCCTCAATTTCTGCTTGATTGGTCTGGCTTCTGGTTTCAACTTGAGTCGATGCTCAACCAGTTTGATATCCAACCCTGGCATATCTTCGTAAGTCCAGGCAAATACTTCCTGATGCCTTTGGAGGAATTGGATGAGTCTAGCTTTTTCAATTTCGCTTAGGCTCGACCCAATTTTGAGAATCTTCGGATCATCTTCCGACCCAATGTTGATATCCTCAGTTGGATCTTGAACCAAGGCTGATGGTTCATCCTGCTTCTGAATGTGAGCAAATTCTGGTAAATTCTGAATAGTGGAATCAAATTCAGCTGGCTCTTCAGTCTGCTCTGTTGCCTGACTGACCTCTGCTCTGTCTTTCATCTCAGGAAACCTTGCCAATTTTAGATACTTGGGATTGATAACAAATCTTGTCATTGATTCAGGAGTTAGTGGTCCTGAAAATGCCAAAAAGAGGTTGTTTTTAAGAGAAAGTATGATGAGCCAAATCAAAATTTTTATATAAAGCAAGAGTGATGATATAGACAAAGTATGAGAAGGAATTGATGGATACTTGAAGAGAAAATTTTGATCTTTCATTGATTGAAGTAAAGTATTTACAAGATTTTAACAAAAGATGGGACTGTATTGTCCCTACAAAAAAGAGAATAAAAGAAAGCAGGAAAACTAAGGCATCATCTTCACTTGTTTCCTTTGACAAAAACTGTTTTTTTGCTGGAATCTTGGCCGGTGAACCCCAACCCTGAACTGTCCGCATGCCGAACTGGAATGATGGGCTCTATCATGCCGTCTTCATCTTTCCCCATGCCTCGGAATGGCTGGTATCCATGTTTTATCAGCAGATCAAATCCCTTTCTAGCTTTGGAGAACTGGGGGAATAAAGGGTGATCTTTGAAGGAGGCGTAATCAATGCGTCCTCCTAACTTGAAGAAACAAGGTCCCTGCCATTGGACCGTGGCTGCGACATTTTCTTCTTCCATGACATCTTTTAGCTTCAGCATCTCTAGACTGTCACTGAGATTGATCTCATCCGCTTCTCGGATGCTTGGAATATCAGCTCTGAATGTCGGACGAGGAATCATAGGCTGTGGCAGCCTCTCTTCAGGATCTTCACCAAAAATGGTGGTGATCATTCCACCCTTAGACCACTTGATGCACTGGTGGAGAGTTGATGGGACGGCATTGGCATTGTGGATCCATGTTCGTCCCAACAGAAGATTGTAAGTCGGTGGTACATTGACGACATGGAACAACACAGTATGCACTGAGTAGTTGATGAAGATTTCCAAAAAGACTTTGCCTTTGGCAGTTTGCCCATGATTATTGAAGCCATAGATGGTGATGGGATCAGGCACATATTCTTCCTCCTTTAATCCCAATGCTTTCGCTGTCATTTCTGGGCAAATATTCAGACTGCTGCCCCCATCAATGAGTACGTGCGGGACAGTCATGCCCCTGGTCCTGACCACTATATACAATGCATTGTTGTGGAATGAATGAGGCTTAGGCAAGTCCTCATCTGAAAAGGTAATAGGCGCGTTAGTCATTGCTTGGTTTACTATCTGCGCCATGTCTTCGGGCGTGGTGCCCGGCTTTACTTTGATCTTTCTTAATAGATCATCTAGTTTTTCTTTATGCTGGGGAGAGTCGTGAGTCAACTCAAAGATGGAGATGTTGGAGAGCGCTGTGATGGGCTTCTGAAGGCTTTTGGCCCGCTCTTCTGCTGCTTCCGAGGTTTCTGCTTCCTCTATGCAGGCTTCTCTTTTCACAAATCTTTTTGGAAAAACTTGGATCTTTCCACTCTCAACTGACATGTTTCTAATATTTAAAAATGAGAGGATATCCCCTCTCTGAAATGCAGGTTGATTCTGATGTAGAACCATCACCTGATGCTGCAAACTTATTTCTTTGCTGGAGCAAAGATGTATGTGACTCTGCGGGAGAAAAGAACCTTCTGAAACGGTTGACACTGAATGTTTTGGGAATGGGGCGGACAGAATGTCCATTTTGCCCTCTTCTTCATCCTCGATGAGGATGCTTTTATCAATACAATCCTGAATCAGATGCTTCAGGACGAAGCAGTACTCAGTGTCGTGGCCCATCGCTCTGTGGAATTTGCAGTATTGTTCCTTAAATCTTCCCATGAGCACTGGTGGATCTGCCACCTTGGGAAGTTTTACCATCCCGTGAGACAGCAAATATTCCAAAATCTTCTCCAGTGGCTGGTCGAGGGGAGTAAACTTCCGATCCCTGCTCCAGTTTATATGTTTAGGTTTTTCTTGAAGGTCCCCCTTTTGTTGAGGACCGGTCGGGAGAGACTTATCATTGCTCTTGAAGAATTTCCCTTTCCTTCCTCTGTTCTGCTCGGGCTTTGTGTCACTGCCACAGCCCTGTTTGCTGCTACTGCCCTGATCATCCCCTGGAACCTCGGCGGAGTAGGTGAAGTGTGCCTTCTTCTTTGGGTCTTGCACATTTTTGGCTAAGGCAACACCTTCGTACATCCCGTTCTCTACTCCCATCTCGAGCCATTCTGCTCGCTCCGTCAGTTCAATAAACGATTTGGAGGGATATGGGAAGAGGAGGCTTTTTAGGGGCTGGGAGAAGTTGTTGAGAATGACTTGGAGGGCATGCTCCTCAGAGATAGGGTTTCTCATTTTGTTGCACAGGCTTCTCCACTTGTGGATAAAATCCCTAGCCTTTTCATTGGGCTCTTGTTTCAGGTTGCACAGGTGGTTCAGGGTGGGCAGAGCTTCCGTGTTGAATAGGAAGCGTTCCACAAACATATTAACGACTTTGTCAAAATCCCTTAACTCGATGGGATTGACATGCTCGGCATACCATTTGGCGGCTATTCCCTCCAAACTGCGGGGAAAACAGAGGAAGAGGGCACGGTTGTCTTCGCTGAACCGGGCGCATTCTGCAAAGAACATGGCAAGGTGAGCCTTGGGGTCTCCGGATCCATCGAATTTAATGAATTTTTGGGGGAGATTCTCCAAATTGATGTCTCCTTCCAAACCAAGGTAGAAATCCTGCCTAGTGTATGCCCTTTTTCCTTTGTCCCGGACTTGCAGGTCTTTGACGATTTTTGTCAATGCCTGGATCGAGTCTTCTGCGGGGGCCCCATACTTGGGCTTGTTCACTGACACTGGCTCCTCTACCGGCCTCTTGGACTGCCGCAGATGTTTCGGGATGTAAATCAACTGCTCTTCTTCAGAATTTTCTTCTGCTGACTCAGAATCTTCAGAGGTACTGTCACGCTGTACCTTTTGCTTGCTGATCTTGACGGGCTTTTTCATGGGCTTCTTCTTAGCTTTGGTCTTAGAAGCCGCCTTCTTTGGAACCGCCTTAGCCTGCTCGGCCATCATTTTAGTCATCATTTTCTGAAAAATCCGGTACATGGCCGGATCAACATCGCTTTCATCTCCGGAGTCATGCTTCTTGGTCAATCTAGGAGAATTCATCTCCTCTGACTCGTTGTCACTGTGTTGTTGAGCAGCCCTCTTGTCAGCCCTTGTCTGAACCATTTTCCAGATGCCTAAGCTTCCCTGCAGAATATGGGAATGGTTAGAGTATGGAGAAGCTTTTTTGAAAATCATAATTTCTTCGAGAGAAAGCAAGAAATGAGGGGATTTGGTAGACAATTTCAAGAGATTATCCCATTACCCGGGATTGGGTCATCACACGATTTGTGATTATTGTGTTACCATTTGATGATAACAGAGAAATGTGCCTTGTTACCTAGGCGAGGTCGTCAACCATGATAAGATTTGAAGAAATGCGGAAGGAATATCCCTTTTACCTGGGATTAGGTCGTCACTCAAGTTTTTGTGACTTTTATTTGTGCTACAAACAAAATACAGAAAATAACATTTTTGGCCAAAAACCAAAATTTTATTGATATTTGTAACTTTCAAGGACAAAGAGAGGGTGGGCAGACAGTTTGCCACCACTCTTGATATTCAGATGATACATTTGGCCCAGGAAATATAGACAGAGAAATAAAGGAGTTCCAGGTATATTTTGCGACATGATATGCCCAGACCACTGATCCGACTGCAGGTTGAATTCTGACACATTGCCTGTCGGGAAACGGGTGTTGGCACGGACCTGCCACTGTGAAAACTGCCTCAGACATCGTTCCGGCTGATAATCGACACAAAAGAAAGGGCCCATCAACTTGTAGCGCTTGTCACGAGCATAAGTGTATCGAGGAACAGTCTCTTTTCTGTCAAAGAAATCCCAGGTGATCTCCTCCTGATGCAGCTTCTCGATCAGAGCTCGGCATTGGATGACTGTCTTCGGTTGCTTACTGTTGAATCTGAAAGAACTGGCCTTCGAGGGAACGTGGCGGCGTAGGAGCCACAACTGCAAGGCATAAGTGCATCCTTCTACCAGAATGGTCTCCCCAAGAGCGAATCGAGCCAAACCTCTGTAAAGGAAGGCTAATGCGGCCATGGAGACTGAGAGCTGACGGGTCTGCTTGCTTCCCCATCTCCGAAAGAGCTGAGCAACTCTGATGTTTATAAAATTCTGACCATCTTGGAAGAAGGCTAACCCCACTGTGCACAGGATCATGGCGTGCTGAATTCTGTCCTTCGCTGCTCGGGACAAAGTGTCAACCTCTTTGTAGGCTCCGTACTTTTGATATAATTCAAATAGGTCGATGAACTGATTCCCACCAATCTCGGTGAGAGGCCAGGATCTGCTCCCCGTTGCTCTTGCTAAGGCTTCTCGAACATCTACCCCTCTGATGTTGATCAAAAATTGCTGCTCGACAGGATCATCTGGCTGACCAGCTGGTTCGGGCAATCCCATAATGTCGTTGAATTCGTTCATCAGCAGAGTCATCTCTCCCCAGGGAAACCAGAAGGTGCAGGTACGTGGATTCCATCGTTCTGCCGTGGCCTGAATCAACGCTCCATTGATGACTCGCTTGCCTACCGCTGATGCCATCTCCAACCCACAGTCATCCAAGTGATCTGGGAACATACGTGAGAAGGTGGCGAACCAAGAATAATACCACCGTGGGAAGAAAGTACGAGACTGGATGACCCGCAGATCTGGGGTTCCATCCCTTATTTGATAGAGGACATGATCCCAAGGAAAGATAGTATCGGGAGATTCAGATGCCATCGGAGTGATACTGAGGCAAAAGGAGGAAGCGAGTCAGATAGAATGCAGAACTTATGGATAGACTTTTTAAAGAATCAAACCTGGACATTTTGAAAGATTGAGGGGATTTTTAAAAGAGTTTTCCAGGGTTTTGGAGAAAATTTATCCTAAAAAGAGGAAAAAGAAGATGTAGGTAGATAGAAAATATACACCTGGGGTTTTTGAAAATAAAGGTAAGTTTTGAATAATACACCCAGGGTTTTTTGAAAAAAAAGGTTTGATACATATAAGAGAAATATCACACAACCAAGGCTGCACAAACAAGGATGCGCATACAGCACTCCCTAAAAGCTGACTCTAAATGCAATATTTGAAATGGCTTGTAGGACCTTAATCCTAACTCTAAGGTTCAAATTATCTGATTCCGATCAAGATACGCCGATATACCCAAGCCGAAGCTCGAAGTACGTGGCATAGAAATATTTCTCCGGTTCTAAGGTAATGGCTTCCCAACATCCTTGAGCACCTACCGATATACCTCGGACTATGGCCCTTAGGTACGTGGTAGGGGGGCACGAACCCAAATAAGTGGTCCAATTGTGAGGCTCTCTCCCGAACTATGGTTCAGTGAGACAGCCCAGCAACGTGAAGACCGGGACAATATAGGTAAGGGATGTTTTTGAAAACATGTTCAACAAAAAGTCAGATGGCTCTAATGCAAGTCCTAAAGAGATAGATTTAAAATAAAGAGAAGCATACACTTGCATACATTGTTTACATTCAATCCCTAAATTTGAGGAGAGTTGTATTCAAGACCTAAGTCTAATGTGAGCATGGAATAATCTCCTCAATATGGTCCTACCAAACCATACTTAAATCCTATATGCAATGATGTCAGCTTTAGGACAGAGTCTAGGCTCCTAAGGTTTGCATGAAAATGTAGCTGACATATGTAGAATAAAGACTTAGATAATATCAAAGCAAAAGAAAAGGCATAATTCGACCGGACGGAGACGGGTCCCATCACGGTCGCCAAAACTGTGATCATCGCAAAATTTTTCGTCTCATAATGTTCTCTCTCTTCCTTCTCTTTTCCTTTCCTACCTCTTATTTTCCTCCTTTTTGAAGGGAGAAAGATAAAAGACGGAAAGAAAGAGAGAAGAGAAGAGAAGAGGAACTCTTTTGCGGGTCTCACTTGACCTTAATTTTGAAAATATTTTGAAATAACTCGCCTCCGTTTTTGAAATATTTGCGGGAAAACTGGGAGACGGGATCCGCTCGTCGGTACGAGGTTCGACCGTTCCTGGCGCTTTTACCAGGGGTAATCGAATCAAGTGTCGAATTAATGCCTTTTGCTTTGCAATGATTTTATCTAAGTATTTATCCTAAGTCTAAAATGCACAATGAATCATGCTTGTGCAAATGCGAAGATGTATGCTCTTTTTGAAAATATTTTGAAGAATTTCCAAGTGAATCAGATAAAGTGAAGAAATGTTTTCTAACTTAGAACTTAAGATTTTAAGTTCTAAGTTTTTAGAATAATCAGAGCTTAGGAAAATGAATTTGGATCTTTGAGAGAAATGATCTTAAAACTGAAAGAAAGAAAATTTCAAAGTCATAAATGGACTTTGAATTTGGAAGTTTGAACTTTGGAATGGAATTGAATTCTAACTTTGAAGTTTTTGAAGTTAGAAGGAAATGTGGGGGATCTAAAGGAATTGAGGAATGGGATTTGGAACAGTTGGAATCCGAATCCAAATTCTGGATTTTGAATAGAGTTTTGAGTTGATTTTTGGATTTAAGATCTGAAATAGGAACTTTGGTTTGAATGAAAAAAATGAGACTGGCTTTGAGAATTGGAATTCAAAGTGGAACTTGGACTTGGAATTTTGAATGGAATTAGATTCAAGATGTGGAATCCAAGAAGGTATTTGGATCTGAAATCTGAGATCCGAGATAGGGTTGGACTCTGGATCCTAAGATGGAATTGGATCTGAAGTTTGAGATCCAAAGTAGAATTGGATTCTGGATCCTAAACTGGACTTGGATCTGAAATCCGAGGTCCGAGGTGAATTGGGTTCTAGATCCTAAAGAATGGATTTTGGATCTGAAGTCTGAGATCCAAAGTAGAGTTGGATTCTGGATCCTAAGGATTGGAATTGGGATCTGAATCTGAGATCCAATGGTAGAATGGGATCTGAATCCTAAATGGATTTTGGATCTGAAGTCTAAGATCCAAAGTAGCATTGGGTTCTAGATCCTAGAATGGATTTGGATCTGAAGTCTGAGATCCAAAGTAGGATTGGATTCTAGATCCTAAGAATTGGATTTTGGATCTGAAGTTTGAGATCCAAAGTAGAATTGGATCTGGATCCTAAATGAAATTTGGATCTGTGATTGGAGATCCAAAGTGAAATAAGGGTTTGGACCCTAAATGGAATTTGGATCTGTGATGGGAGATCCAGAGTAGAATAAGGATTTGAATCCTAAATGGAATTTGGATCCGTGATTGGAGATCCAAAGCGGAATGGAGTCCTATACTTGGAAACCTGAATCCAAGTTGAGACTAGGATTTGATTTTGGATTTGGGTTTTGAGAAGTCCAAATAGGTCCTTTAAAGGTGGATCTGGGTTTTTTAGAAACCCAAATTTAAACTTGAGATTCAAACCCAAACTTTGATTGAAGATAAGGGGGATGAATTTGATTTTGAAATCAGAAGATAACTTCAAAGTTAAATTGAACTTTGATTTTGAATTTTGATTTGAATTGAAGTTTGAATATAAAATGATTTTGGAATTTCAAAGTCGAATTGGGCTTTGAAATTGATTTTTTGAGTATTGAAATGAAATAGATTTGGATTTGAATAAGATTTGATCTGAGAAATGAAGATGGATAATCACTTGAAATTTCAAAAAGGAAAATTTTGAAAATATGATGCAATTCTACCCTAAATGATGAATGAATTTAAATTTTGAAATTAGATTTTGAAAATTGTATTTCATTCTTTACATGAATTGAAATAAGATTGAAGATATAATACATCCTTGACTATGGTCATTGAATGTATTATATAATAATCTATATTTAAACTCAGGTGAAGAATGAAACATATTTTGTGCTTTTATAGAGTTTAAAATGGAATTAACTCTCAATATACCCTGACTATGGCCATTGGTATATATATTGAATTATTTTTAAGTTAAACTCTAATAAAAGGTGAAATATTTGAAGAATATGATGATTTTTTTAAAGAGGATCCAGTGTGGATCCAGTGTTATTTCATAAAAGATAAGAATACTAAGTCTTGTTTGCACCCCGACTATGGTCGTTGGTGTAAATCATCAACTTAGAATTAACTTACCTTTTATGAAATGGTGCACGTGCTATTCGTGTTTCACCATTGTGGGGATTTGAGAAATAAAATAAAATGATATGGAACAAACAATTTGAGATCTATATGCACATACATTTTAATCTAAAACTGGAAAGTAAAGCTTCTCATTATCATCTAGCTATTACAACTTTGAATTTGAAATTCGAAGTTAATATCCATAATCTAAGAAGGAGATCAGCATCTTATATGTATTTCCTGCAAAATAAGGTTATTATATGGCAAAACCACCATGTATGAAGAGAAATTCAAAGGTTATAATAAAACTAGAATGTACATGATGATATATGAATGTTAATGAAGAAATATACATAAAATGTATAAACAATGTATGATGATGATAAAGTATATATATTGAAGTATACGTGTAATATACCAAGCTACTGAGAAAACGAATGCTATGCATCTATACATGATACCCTAAACTGATGATGAGACATAAAAGGTATATGGATGATATGAGGATAATGACTGAAAATAGATGCTAAAAAGTATTTAGTAAAAGGGGATTTTGCAAGTAGGCTATCAACCAAAAGAATTTTACAGTTTTTGTTCTGGAAGGGAATGATGGAGTATGAGGTGATGAAGAAGGTAAAACGATATGGGTAAGTAGTAGCAGTTGAAATAGGGTTGGATCTTAGGAGGCTGATGGAAATGTACAGAGGGAACAGGGTATGCTCCTACCACTGCTAAAAAAAAAAAAAAAACTGTAACAGGGAGATGACAGGGTAATAAATGGGGAAGCTATTACTTTTGACTGTTGTAGGTTGACCTATAGCGATACTGGCAGCTGAGCTTTGATGATATCAGTGGGCGTGTTCTGGCAACACCCATCCACGAATTTTGATACATCATTAAAAAAAATCTAACATAGATTTAAACTAGTAGATCCTTCATAGTGTTGAGTCATTTCTAACACAGCCTAACCAGGTAAGTCCCCAACCAGTATATTAGCACAACTTTGATTTTGGATAGATCAACTTTTCAAACTAGTTATATGTTGTTCAGTAACTTAAGTATTTGATCTGCTGAGGCATTAAGGCAGTGATGATGAAGCACTAGTAATGTATTTCATATGGGCCAGGAACTGGAATACTATGGATGACAACCCAGAGGTTGTCCATTCAAATTAAGTCCCAATAACCACCAACCGTGTGAAGCACAGGGTGTGAGAGCACAGTTATATGCTAAAACATCTATCAACACATTCAGCAGAGACTAAAAAACCCCAAGCCATCCTTTATGCTACTGACACCCAAAATGTAATGGTTGGAACCAATAACCAATGAGCTTGCTTCACGTTTCAAAATATTCAAAAGCACATATCACATTCAGCAAATTAAATTCTCAGCAATTTCCATTTCTATATCTAATGAACCAAAAAAAAATACTAAAATTACCTTCAGAGCACGATATGCTTGGCGCACGATACCTCTATCAAGCTGCCAACATGGAAGCAACCAGAATCAATCATCATAAACCCATCAATCCAGCATTGGGCCAATGACGCCCCCTTTTCTTTTCTTTTTTTTTTTTGGCTGAGAACCATATATGCTCTCAATGATAACTATACATCCCACAGAGGATATTCCAACATTGGGGGCAACCAGAGATGTTATCCATAAGATTATATAAAATAAAAAAAAAAAAAACTGAGGACACGAGTAGCTGAAGGGCACTCTTAACAACTGACAATAACCTGGAAAGACATGGTTAACAAATAAAATCTATTGCAAGCAACTCTCCTATCAGCAATTAGAAGCATTAGTTCAGAGTGTCATATTTCAGTAGTCCGAGGTGTTAAGGGAATGGAGATGGTGGGATGGAGTAAGTTTGTAACAAATGGCAAGAGCAGGGAATTAAATACATATGGGTATAGACGTTGGACTGTGGTTTGAAAGGGGAATACAAATCAGCACAAAGCCCACCTCTGTAGAGAATCCTGGTCACACGTTGGATGCTACTCCAACTCTGATCTGAATTTAAAAACAATGGCGTTGGATGTCACTCTAACATCCATCGTGGCAAATTCAGAAGTCCATTTATCGTCCAATGCCTTGTTGAGAAATTCAATAAGAGCTCCAATCGATGCAGGCCCGTCTTTTCTTGAGAGCAAAACACCAGACCAAGAGGGCAAAAGTGCAGTATTCCCCCCTCCATTAGTAAGCATGTCAAGCCTTTGACGCTGTTGTAGCTTTTGTTTTTCCTCTTTTACCCCTCTTTTTTTTTTTTTTTTTTTGACGAGGCAGCATCCAGAATTTGTGAATCTCGTTAAACGAAGGACCAATAAACTCTCATTCATGGGATTATTCCTCTGTGTGAACTATACTGAAACATAAGATGCAACTAGTTTCCGAAATACAGGATGCAGAACTACTGATGAAAACAGGTATGAGCAGATTATTTTGACAATAGCAATGCAATATCAAATGGCAAAAGAACAGGGATTTTAACGAAAGGAATGATCCTAATGCTGTATTAAACCCAATGCAGATGCGGTACTAAACTAAATACGATGCTATAAACTCTAAGATAAGGAATCAATCAAATGAAATACGTTACTGAACTTGAAAGAAGGAAAAGGAAAAGAAAAAAAAAAAAAAAAAGAATGACAGTGATAGCATTACATCAGAATGAGAAATTAATCGTGTAGAGACAGGGAATCCATGTTACACAGAAATAAAAAAAAATCAAAAGGAAGTTCAGAGATAAATTGGGGGAAAGAAAAATGAATGTCGGAACCAGAAGGTCCCGTTAATGTAGCAATGGATGGGTCGATCCTGCTATATGCAGGTCGATCCCATCCTTAATGCCTTGAGGGGAAAACAAAATTCAAAACAGGAAAGGTGATAATATGAAATTCCTATAGAAAATCAAAATAAAAGAAAAGGAAGGAAAACTTAAGAAAATCAGGGACAAATACGATAAGCAACAGGAAAGGGAGGGGAAGGGGAAGAAAATCATGAAGAATTAAAAGAGCTACGATGAGAAAACGTAAAAGAAATAAGACAATCGAAAAATTAAAATAAAGGGAAGAAGAAGGGTGTTACCTACCGTAATTTGATGGAAGATCCGATGGTAGAAGGATAGAGTTGATCCTTCGATGCCCTCTGTGATCGCGATCTATACTCCGATTGGGAGGGAAGAGGCTCTTCTGTTATAAAGCTGCAGGGGGCTGGCCATCGTAGCACTCCTGAGTGATAGTTAATCTTCGATTGGTTAGGGAAAAAGACCAGGAAACTAAGAAGAAGGAGAAAGGGAGAGAGAAGGAGGAAGAAGATCGAGGAATGGGGCAATGCGGAGGTGAAGAAGTGGTTGTCGATTGAGAGGAGAGGGGCTGGGGTGAAAACGGATGCCCCTCGGGAGCCCTGCATGCCTCCTTTTAAAGAGGGAGAGGAAGGTTCGAGATGGTGAGGGTTGTTGGTGATGAACGGGATGAGGTGAATCCGTTGGTGATGGAAGGTGGAGAAGGAGATGGATCGAGCGGCAATGGAGGCGAGATACCAGAGTGAGGGAGGCGGCTCTCTTTCGTCTCTTTCATTTACGAAGGGTTTTAAAACCCTAAAAGAGGATTTTGCGTATGACCCCTCTGGTTTTTGAGTTTTTACAAAAATAGGCTCTCAGGGCTTTTTAGCGAAAATTTGACTTTTAAAGTTTAAACTAATTCATTTTTTTTTCTCACAATTCTTCCATTTTTTTGGTTTTTGGTGTTATCTCTCTATTTTTTGTTTTTATAAAAAATCCTAAGATTTACGAGAAATAAAGATTTTTAAAACTGATTTTTTTTGTAGTTTTGCAAAAACATTTATAAAAGAGTCTTTTGAGAATTCGGGTTCTTATTTTTTGAAATTTTTCTCAAAGCGGGAGATCGGATCCGATTTGGATCAAAATTGGGTCAGAGCTAAGACTTTGGGTCCGGATTCTAACGAATCCAGGGGATGAATGAAATTTTTGGTTAAAAATTTACCCGATTATTCAGAGGACGGAGGTCAGGGGCAAAAAGGTCATTTTTGGATTTTTTTGGAAAATTTGGGGTGTTCACACCATGATGCTTCAAATGGGGCAGAAACGAAAAACAGAAAAATCGAGAGAAAATTAGAAAACAAAAGAGAGAAGAGGTTCTTACCTTGTTACTGCAGAGGACCAGATCTCTTTCGAGCGATTGCAGAGGAGACGCCTTGAGAGGTCGTTCTTCTGCTCTTGCAGGGGAAGCCCCAGAGGGAGGAAGGAGGAGAGTAGTGCGATGGTGAAAACTTGATGATGAAAATGGATGTGCTTCATGGATTAATAATGGATGCATTAAATGGATGATGAAAGGAGAAATGGCGTAGAAAAAATGGATGATCTATCGATGTAAGGGATGTCTGTTTATATAGGCAGGAGAAGGATCGAGAAGGGGGAGAAACGGTTGGGGATCGATGGACGAGGCAAGAGTTGTTGATCGAAGGGTCCTCCGCCCTTTGGTCCCCTGCGATCGCTTTTCAAGGAGTCGTTGCACATTTTGCAACCGGGGTCCCTTTTTTTTGAAATTTTCAAAACGACGGTTGTTTTCAAAGGGGTTCTTTATAAAAGGGGTTTTAGCAAAGACAATTTTCAAAAAGGACTTCTAAAAACCATTCTTTTGTATTTTCTTTTTTCTTTCTTTTTTTTCTGTTTTGATTCTTTTTGTTCTTTTTGTTCTTTTTGTATTTTCTATATTTTTTTTGTTTTTGACCCAAAAACTCTAGAAACTAAAGTGTTTTAAACTAATTTTGCAAAATTTTAAAAATATTTACATGAGAAGGATTTTCTGAGAATTCGGGGTTATTTTTGGAAATTTCTTCAGAAAACTAGTTTGGATCCGGAGTTTTGAGGAAATATTCGAGTTTTGGACCTCGAATTGAGAAATACAAAGCAGTGGATCCAAATGGATACCGGATGGACTGTCTGGGCCATTTAGAAATCATTTTTGGATTTTTATAAATTCGATTTAAAAATTGGATAACGGGGCTCAGATTTTGATTTTGACACTGGATCCGAATCCAAAATCGAGTCAAATATAGAAAATGGATTTGATTCCAGTAAAATTCGATGAATAAACTGGATTTTTGCTCAAAATTGACTCAATTTATTTAGAAAATGGGGGCCAGGGGCAAAAGGAGAATTTTTATAAAATTTTGAAAAATTTGGGGTGTTCACAGTGAGTTGATAGCATATTAGATGTAAGAACGAATCACATATATGTGATCTGAGTGGATGTGAATAAAGAGAACCCAATGTATGGCATCTCAATTTTTAAATGATGCTTGTTCATGATCTCGTAAGTAATATAATTTGGTAGTTGTGAGGAGAGACATTATACCTATACACATTTTTTTCATTTTGAAATCATGATTATTCGAGAAAAATATATCCGTATGGATATCTATGAATAATGAACATAATAAGTTCATTCACGATGATTATCTATGTTGATCACTATTCTTAGAAATTTTAATGTCATTCATGAGATATTATTCATGTATTCATAACATCATTCATGGATTATGATTCATGTGCATATAGATAGTCTTATGTTTGTGTTTCACACGCATATGTGTGTTCACTTATTATTTTCTTTGATAAACAATAAAATATTTTTTGTGTGTGGGAGTGCTTGGGACTGAACTATGGCCTACACGACCCTAGTACATCCCCCTCCTAAGCCACACGGTCTGTGGGTCAGACCAGCCTAGTGGTCGGTCTGACCAGTTGGGCCTAGGTCGGCTAAACCACCCAGATGCAATGGTGCAGCAGGGTGCACTACACCCTTGCCTAGCGCCACTGCTGCCTATAGCTTTGGGCATGGCAGACTGGCCTCTCAGTTTGTTGTTGCCCAGGTGCCTGCGCAACGGCAGACCGGCCAGCTGCCCTATATGGTGGCTTGGTGCCCCACAGCGCACAACAAACTGAGTCTGTTGTGTTGAGCAAGGTGGCAGCCATTGCTGCTCCCTTTCGGTGCAGCATCAGACTGGGATAGAATGATCCCAGCCCCTCCTTGTCTATAGTCGAAGACCAGTAGGGTGCACTACCTTGTCGGCATGCCTATTGAGGCCTTCAGTGGTTGTCAGTGTGTCAGCAACGCACTATAGCCCTGTTGCAGTTTCTGTGACAAAAAAAAAGTGGGTTGGTTCAGTAATGTTCTACCTTGCTCATCCATGATGGGTGCACGAATGGATCGGGACCGATTCGTCATAGTCATGGTGAAAGTGTATATATATGTTAATGTGATAAGTGGAGCATCCAGTCATTTATAAATTATTCAAAAAGAAATAGATGCTTGTTAAATACATGTTGAACATGAAAGGTGATATGTTCTTTTGCATGATGATTACTTGAATTTGCAAAACCTCATTTGAATACATATTTGAAATACGTGTTTTATTCAGCAATCCAAAGAAAAATAAAAATTGGATAGTTTTAACCATCATTTTGTGTGAAATAGTGTACACAGACACACTTTTGCAAAAAGTGTTTATTTGATTCTTTATTCCCAAAATGAATGTTTCATCCCTTTTGAAAAGTTTGTGAAATGCATAAAATGACAACCATACTATTTCTTCGCTTACAAATGCAATGTACTTTACAATGGAATGACATGACCGAATCTCGTTCATGAACCACATTCTATTAAACGCATGGTTTTTTATTTATTGTATTGCGATGAATGTTTGCAAGTTCATGCTAATGTGAGGGCTTAAAACTGAGCATGAAGTTTTGTAGAACCCTTGTGGTGCCACCCAAGCACTTTTAACATTCTATGTGTGACATGCAAACTTTATATTGTGATTCAGTAGTGTATTGCATTCACCTTTATGATTGCCCCAAAATTGGGCTTATCGTTGAAACTGACCTACAAGGTACCATGTGTACACTCAAGACATCTAAATTGATGAGTTGCATGTACACAAACTTAATAAAATGCTTGCCTAGTATAAATGTATTGGGGCATGTTTTTGGCACTCATTGGTTTAAATGCACCATGAATTCACTGGATGCATGATCTGAATGTACCAAAGAGAAATTAATGTTTTTGACTACCCTTTTCATATAATTTGCATTATTGCCTTACAGGAAGGTATGTCGTGCACCCCATAGTGGTACTTAGGCTCTTAAAACCCTGATTTTTTTAAGAGAGGCAGATACAGATAACTTGAATGAATCCAATTAAAAATAAAATAAATGGATACCCATCCAGTCTCGAGCTACCTTAGAGAGAGTAGGTGGTACAAATTTTGTTGGGTTATTGTTGATGAAACATACAATGTTTGAAATTATGCTATGAGCAGCAACGACTCAATAGTCCTCCTCCCACAAAGTTAGAGAAGCTAGATTACCAAAATTTATCCTAGGTAGATTTGTCCTGAACCTTTTGCAAAAGTCAGATGCATCTTATTTATCTCGGCCTTTAGGGGTTATCTCTCGGTCATTACACCACCCTTTTTGGAATCTGATTCATATAATCAACTGAGATATTAAAATACCCAAGGATAATAGACCCTTAGTTGATCTCATATGTCTCAATGTATTTGAACTACGCGTACATGCATGGGGTAAACAAGTAAAACATAATTATTCGTGTACAACTTTTCCTTCTTGCATTTAGATGTACATACATGATTGAATATATTTTCTGAAATTCTTGAGCTAGATATCAACTGTCTTGAATAAATATATTGTATGTTTTCAATTTTGGTAGTTTATATGCTTGACACTTTACTTGTTTGCCTTGAAAAGAGATTCCCTACTGAGATCTATTAGGTCTGACCTTCAATATTAACATTTTTCAAGTCAAGATGATTGAGCGAGAGATGTTATGAGATGCTTTGACATGCATCATAAATATCACATTTTTATTGTCGATCTGGGATTGACTTCAAATTGTTCAAACATTATTATTTAATTTTAGTTAACTCTGTATAATAATTCTTTAAAAACTCGATTGATTGGTATTTATTTCAGTATCATTGTCGAATGTGAAATACATGTAATTGCTTAAGGTTTTTTCGAACTTCACTTTGATTTTTTCCATTGTGTATCATTTAAAAAAAATTGACTAAAAAATTGGATAAAATTTTGGGGCATTACATAAGGACACTTGGCATCAAAGAGAAGAAGAAAAGGAAGGAAAGGGGCTTCATTAGAGAAGGCCAAAGTCAACATGGGGGGGGGGGGGGCACCCCATGTGAAGAAGAAAGGAAAGAGGTGGATGTCCCCTACTTCCCTAAATCTTGAGTTTATTCTTTTCCCTCTCTCTCCTACTTATTATTTTGCATAGAAGAATATATTTTGTGTGTTAAGATTTTGCATTGGTATTTTCTTATTGTTATTAGTAACTAGATAAGATTCGGCTATGAAGGACTCATTTTCCTAATTTAGTTCTAATTGCTAGTTAGGATCTATTTTATTTTGGCAATTAGAGGGTGTCTTGGGTTTATGGGTTAATATTTTATTTTTGGATCGGAGCTAGACCCAAACTCAGGTCACACTCTTTATATAGTGGTCAAGGGTTCCCATTTACATTTTATGAAATGTATGAATTTGGTTTTCTCTCTCGCCCTCTCTCTAATGTTTTTCTCTCTCGCACTTCTCTCTCCTCTCTCTCTATTCTCTCTCTGAATCACATTGGACTAAGTCTCTAAGGGCTGGTCATTCATTCTCGTCAAAAGGCCCAAGTTTTTCAAGCATCCTGACCATGTAGTCTTGCTTCCTATCAATCCCGTCGGCATTGTTGCACTGCAGATCGTGTGTCAGAGTTGCAGAACGCGGAAGACACCATCCCAACCTGATACAGACCTTTAAGGTACCTCTACACTACAAAATTTCTTACTATTAATGACGGTCGTTAGCTGTAGTTAATGCTGAAAATCTATAATAAATAAGATTTAACTACGGCTAACGACCGTAGTTGATAGTATCATGTCTAATAACTATTAACTATGGTCGAGCCATAGCTTATATATCCATAGTAAATGATCATAGCATTAACTATGACCGATAGCCATAACAAATAAGGATATTGCCTGGTAATGACAAAATATTAACTTCAGCCAAAGGATATAGTCACTTATGACTATTAAGTACGGCCAGAGTCGTACTTAATGACAGTATTCACTGATAACTATTAACTATGGCCAATGGCCGTAGTTAATGGTATATATATATATATTAACATGCGTACTTGAAAGATCTAGGACTAATTTACAGTTATTCATATGACAAAATGCAATACAAATCAAGCAAGAGCTAAGAAAAACAAGAAATGCTTAACCATGTTTTCAATTGTCCATTGTGGGATGTGTTATTTTGCAATAGATAAGATTCAACACACACAGATATACATACATATATATATATATATATATATATATATATATATATATATATATATATATATATATATATATATATATATAATGAAATTTTAAGTCAGCCTTGTGAGTAAATTTTGGTTACAACGTTTATCAAGAAAAGCAGGATACCAGCATCATGTACACGCTAAATTACCCATGCATCCATAATTAAAAAATTTGACTGCCTAATTTAAGTGATAAGGTCTGGTTTTTAGTCAACACATATTAATATATCTTGCAAACATAATACGGTTTTGTGGCAGAGGAGGCTACTGCAAAAGCAGTAATAAGAGTCATGGGAATCCCAGCCCTCACCTTGTATCACCTCAAGAGCCATCTTCAGGTATGAACAATTCCCGCACTTATAATAATCTCACAATATTTAACCTTTCTGTCACTGATTAAGAGCAAATTTTTTTAATTTCAGAAGTATAGGCTAAGCACATGCTAACAACAACAACATGAATGGTAAACAAAAGTCTTCGTAAAAAAACTCAGCAACATGAAAAGAATTAGAGTTTGTTTCTAATTGTTGATGCATTTTCTACTCAAAGATATCCACAGGTTGTACCATGGCAGTGGCCAAGACACCTGAGGCTTTTGTACCATATACCACCACCATTTGTTCTAGAGGATCACATGTAAACAAGTAAGAACTGATAAAAATAATTTTCTGAAGTTTCATAAATGTGGAAATGGTCTACCTACTAACCATAATTTCCCTGTTCCAGGAGCTTGCAAATTGGCGAGGCACTTCAAATGCAAATTGAGGTGCAGCAGAGGCTACATGAGCAATTGGAGGTAAAGAGATGAACTACTCTCCAACATACTCATTGTTCAAAATCATTCCAGGTTCAGCGGGGTGAACCTAAAGAATTTTAGCAATATTTCTCAAAAGCAGATAGTGCATGGAAATAGAATGAGAGATCATGATAATTGACAGAGTAAAAAATGAGATATTGAGGGCAAAAAAGAAAGAACTTAGAGAAAATATGGAAATGGCAAAAAATTGTGTGGGTTAACATTTGAAAATAACTCGTCCAACTTTGCTCGTATACATAAGCAGGGAACTTGCACATTAAGATTTCATGTTCATGTCTCATTAAACTAATAAAGTTATCAGTATGACAATCAGAAAATTACCTCTATCGTATCATGCTAAAAAAATTTTATATTTCAGGCCAGTTAGAAGACCAGAAATGTGCCTATGACGTGCATTTCAAAAGATCCAAGCTTTTGCGATTTTTTAAATACACATAAGAATTTTAGTAAGATCGTTTTGCGAATTTTTAAATACACATAAGAATTTTAGTAAGATCGTTTTTTAAGTTTGAACACACACCATGAATAGTTCAAGCATTTCAGTTTTCTAGAGCAAAAATCGGGACAGATAACAGAAGGCATTTTGTGAGGTTGGTTTTCATAAAGCCAAGAAATTGATATTCTTGTGAAGTTTGAACACACACAAATTTTTTAATCTTCTGGAAGCTACAGTAAATGAGGCAGCCCAAGTAGATTACAGTTGTTCAATTAAGGCCAATTTCATTCAAGTGCTTTGTTGCCTTGCAAACCTTTGGAAGTTACTGGTAAGCTTTAATTACTAACAGTAAGAATCATTCTCTATCCTTATGTATTACTGACAGTTACAAAGCCTTTTCCATGCTATTCTAAACAAAATACTACGCATTTTGTTCATATTGCGAGCTAGACTATGAAAGCATGGTGACTTAATATCCACAAGATTATCTTGACACCTGGAAAACCTAAAAAGACTGAGCATGTGATTTTGTTGTATGACAAATAATGATCTTTAGAGAATCAAACGTAAACCCAAGTGGATGCATTAAATATCTTCAATTATATACATTACTAGTTTAAGGAATAAATGCTACACGAACTAAAGCATGTGTCCTTATCATAAAAGAGAAGAGAAGGAATTATAGACAAAGAATAGACGAGAGATGCTTACCTTGAGACTATGTTAGAAAATTTTTAAAATATAACTTACCTGTAAAGTCTTGGTGATTTATTGTTTCCCACCAAAAGTGCTTTGAACCATATCTAAGAGGGAAGTTTTTCTAGTGGTTTAGTTAGAGGGTTAGGTCTCTATTCTTTACTTTGGTAATCCTTGAGTCTTTCGGTGGCTTGCGGACGTTGTTGCGCATTGTGAAGCAACGGATACGCCGTTCGCGTACATGCACGTGTGTGCACAAGGGCGCCTGAGGTGCAATGTGGTGTTTTGATGACGGCATTAAGTAAAAAAAAAAACATACATACCGGTAGACGACATGGATGAGACGACCGTTGGCGTAGGTGTAAGAAAGTTCTTCTCAGCCTATCAACGCCCACGATGAGCCCAGGCCATCAAGTCGATGGTGAGAAGGACCCTGAACCCAAATGAGAAAATAGGACACCTTGGTTGCTCTAATCAAGCAACCATGCCTCAATTTATAGTGGGGGAGTGTGGAGGGTTACATACATGGCTTTCATGGATGTGAACTCTTCACATGCCATATTGAATGTGAACCCTTCACATTCATGTAACCCCTTCCCCACTAATTCTCTACTAATGATGCACTAATGCCCCCACTAAAGCCTTCATTAGTGTCTTGTGTTAAACCAAGTCACACTTAGAGTTGAACCCAATATGAAATGTCCAACATTCTCCCACTTGACCCATTGACACAGAAAGGCACAAAATTAAGGTTCATATCATTATCTCAACTTAATTTTTATTGTGGGTTCACAAGTTATCCGGTATCACAAGAATGAACCATATGAATCATGGAGATGAACACCTCTTTATGAAATGTCATATTTTCATGTACTACAATATAATTCATTTTCAGTATTTTAGCATGTTAAGATTATCTTTATGAATAGGTTGGTATCTAACATATTCTATTGGTCCTTTAATATTGGTATCCTGCTATTCTCTCTACTCAAATTAGAGATCCTTTATGCAGAATCAACAATACACAAAGCCATAGAGAATCAATTTAATTTAACAAATGTGATCACATATAACCATAATGTATTGTCATACATCAGAAGGAATCAAACAGACTTATCTCCTTTGCATGTTGAGAATATAATCTTGGTGCTAACCCTTTAGTAAGGGGATTTGTAGTCATTTTCTTTGTACTGATTTGCACCTCCCGACGACAAGAATCGGGTAGCTGGCATATGCTGGCGCAGCTAAGGGTTTGCAATTTTTTTTTTTTCATCTACCGACGATCGACCATCACCTGCCTGATCGGTGAGTCGCCTGGCAGAGAAGAATCGGAGGCATTCCCCAAACACCGATATAAACCAATCATCCTCCTCCTCTCTACAGGGTTCATTGTCGTCGCTGATGAAGTCAACCTCCTTCTTGATGACCATCACAATCTTTGGTCGGAGCTGACCGATCACCGCGATGACCGCGTACCGACTAGTTCTGGATCAACCTGACAGAGGGTCCCGATGCAGTTCACAGTGACTACATCGTAGAGCTCGATTTCGATCCAGTCGAGCACGCACGCATCTAGTTATTCCCCATCACAGATTCGTTAACTTGCGGTCACCCGCATGAGCGGCCGGTCGAAATGCTGCCAGCGACGATGACCCCACCCGACCGACGACCTCCTTCGCGATCGAGCATAGGGCACAGTGGGTTTGCTGGCCCTAGACCGTTACCTGTGCAAGCAACACCTGTAGGAAGCAAGCGGCCAACTTCTGGTCAGAGTCATCGTAGGGGAGGAAAGGTTGTTAAGCATCCAAAGGAGCTACTGGATGCGTGCCGAGAGGTTGGCGATGATGGCACGAGCACAGTCGACTAGGTGATTGCCCAGTTGGGCGGCAGGTGGGTGGAGGTCGTAGAGAATTCAACGAGGGAGAACAACATCGACAAGAGTTTCGACGAGCATTGCATGAACGTCGATGCACCCACACACGCAACAGATGCGCGGTGTGGGCCCATAACCCAGTGTTGGTGTTCATAGAAATCATAACCAGAATGTAAAAACAAAACATACATACCGGTAGACACCATGGATGAGACGAGTGTTGAAGCAGGTCCATAGTGTTTTCCTCAACTTATTGACGCCCACAATGAGCCCAGGCCATCAAGTCGATGGTGAGCAGGACCCTCAACCAAAATGAGAAAAGAGGACACCTTGGTTGCTCTCATCAAGCAACCATGCCTCAATTTATAGTGGAGGATTGTGGGGGGTTACATACATAGCATTCATATATGTGGACCCTTCACATGCGATATTGAATGTGAACCCTTCACATTCATCTAACTCATTCCCCACTAATTCTCCACTAATGCCCCACTAAAGCTTTCATTAGTGTCTTGTGTCAAACAGGGTCACACTTATGGTTGAATCCAATCTGAAATGTCCAACATGAGGAGCCTCTTAATTGCATATAGAGAACAAGATGAGAAAAAAAACCATCACAGGGAAAACAAAAACTTAGAAGGAAAGAAAGGAGATTCACACTTGATGCTTGGTGTTGAATGGATCTACTTCTTCTTGTAGGCCTTCCTGAGCGCAGCCTTCTGCTTCTGCGATACGACCGTCAACACCTAGGTGATTGACAACCTCATGAGCTTTCTGCATTCAACGAATAGCAATAATAAGAACAATAATGAAACACCACAAACTAACTAAAGCAAAGGGAAAAACAAGAGAGAGTTAGAGAGGAGTACATCTTAGAGAGCTTGTTAGCGGCATTGCCGGTGACCTTGGCGATGCGGAGGAGCGTGAGCTTGACCTTCAAATCCTTCAGCTGGTTTAGAAGCTCTGTCTTCATCTTTGTCCTAACCTCGTGAACATTGATCCTCGCTATCAACAGCAGAGGGGAAAGAAACTAGAAAAATTGGGTCAAGAAATTGCAAGAAAAATGGAGAACACGAATCTAGGAAAACAAAACCTTCATTTTAGGAAGAAATAAGATATTTTCGATATCTGGGAAGAGAGAGAGATTGAGAGCTCACACATGGCGAGGAGGAAGAAAGCAAGCAATGAAAAAGCAGATTGCTCTGATACGACTGCCACTCGGGAGAGAGAGTAGGGTTTGAGGGAGAACCAAAAAAGGAAAAGTCGAAGAAGGGTTTTTTTTACCTATCCCTCAAAGTTACGCGGGACAATATTAACTACAGAATCTGTAGCGAATACTCAAAAACAACTTTTAACGCGGGATAGTATTAACTACAGAAGCTGTAGCTAATACTCGAAAACAACTTTTAACTATGGCTCCTTGCAACTGTAGTTAAAATGGTATACCGATGCATCTATTTAAACATGCTGAAGCCGTAGTTAAAAAAGTCTGAGGAGTCGCTATTAGCTACAGCTTTTTATTAAATCGTAGTTAATAACTATTTTTAACTATAACTTTCAAAAGCCGTAGTTAATACTTCGTATCTATTGTTTCTTTATTTTGTAGTACTAAGAACCTTCTATAGCCTTAGATCAGCTTTTTCTTAATTTTTGAAACTCAAAAAATGAAACAGTTACTAGAAAACTGATTTGCCTGAACTGTGTTACTCAGACTTACTTTCGCCTTCTCTTCTGCCCAACAGCTGTACCAAGCTTTACTACACGTCCCTAGACCTCCCTAAAGATCTTAAACTATGTTCTACATGTTTTGGACCTCGAGTTATATCATATTCTCTAGCCATTCTCAAACTGCGATTAACCTTAATTAACCCCATTTTTTTACCTGCACCACCGTGTTCGCCACAACTAATAACCTTCATCCTCTTCCTCACCCTGTCAATCAGGGTACAAACCCTAAGACACCCACCCACTGGTCCTAAGACAAAAATATCGCAAGTTCGATTTATTAGAGTTCGTTGAACTCTGATTAAAGTACCCGTCCACCGTAAGCTCCAGATTTTCTATCAGGCTTTCTTCCAATCTCAAGGCCGGTTTCTCTAGCACGAATTTTTTGAGGGTACAACTCACATCCAACTAGTGGTCCACACTATCTTTCAATCCTCACTGGGGACACAGCCCTAAACGCTTCGTTAGGTGAGCATTCAGTTGCACTCACATCTCTCGCATGTTTAAAAAGTCAAGAGTCAAATTCATCTTCTTGTGGAATTAATGTGTTTGACCAACAAGTATGGGCCCTTTATGCGTTCGCACGTGCTGGCATGCGTTCTTATTCTGGCACAAAGCACGTGCAGGGGACACCTAACAAAACCATACAATGTATCAATAAACCCATTATATTTCTTGGATATTATAAAATCTCTCTTATTTTAAGGAAATCTGGCACCCTTTTATGATACATCATTAATTGTTTACCACAAATAGGGCTGGTAAACGAGCCAAATGAACTAAACAGGGCTCGTTTACCAGTGGAGTATATATATTTATATATTACTCTTAAAATATATATTTTTTATATATTATACATTTAATAGTTTATATTTTATGTATATATTTTTTCATTGATCTCTTTCTTTATATATATATATATATTGCATAAAAAAACTATATATTTTATCTATACAAGCTTACTCAAGCAGAGCTGAAAACCCCGTGTTTGGGGGCTCAACTTGTTTAAGCTAAATGAGCTGCTCGTACACTACAACAAAGCAGTAGATTAGCGACGACTACATTCCGTCGCTAATTCGTCGCTAACATGAGTAGTGACGGATTAGCGACAACGAGGCGACAGTATGCTTACGTCGCGAATATTTCGACGCTAACTGGCGACGGAATTATTCTGTCGCCAGGTCCGTCGCTAATTGCGACGGAATAACGAGCGCTATATTCCGTCGCCAATCCGCCGGTACTAAACGGCGACCACGGCTTGGCGACGGATTTACTTCCGTCGCTATGCCGTCGCTAGATTAATATGAATAGCGACGGATGGTTCCGTCGCTAATCCGTCGCAAACACGAAAAAAAATTTAAAAAAATTTATTTGAAAATTAAATACCGAGAACTGTAAAATTTCTATTTCATGTACAATTTATATTTCCTGTAAATAAAAAACAAACCACACAAAAAATTTCATATAACAAGAATCTACAACAATTAATCGTTCCACCTTAAAATTAAGAAGTTTAATTATTTACAATTCAACAATTACAATTAGGAAACATAAAAAAATAGAACTTCTTCAACACAGTCCTCTAATCATCGCCAAGATTTTGTGCGTCTTCTTGTTCATTGTCTTTATCTGTCCCTTCAGCTCCACTACGCTGATTATCGCTAGTAGCCTACACAAGAAAAGAACAGTCAGTATTGATAAACAAAATATACTGAAATAAATTACACACTATATGTGATTTTATCATGTGCTCATGTGTGATCTAAGGCAATAAAAAAACTCTATATGTGATTCTATCATGCTCATATGTGCTCTAAGGCAGACAAAAAGTTATATATATATATATATATATATATATATATATATATATATATATATATATATATATATATACATGTGATTCTATCATGCTCATATGTGTGCTAAGGTAGTCAAAAAATTGAATATATGATTATAGCATGTTCATATGTGTTCTAAGGCATCTAGAAAAACTCTATATGTGATTCTACCATGCTTATATGTGCTTTAAGGCAGGCAAAAAACTATATATGTGATTCGATCATGCTCGTATGTGTGCTAAGGCAGTCAAAAAATTGAATATGTGATTATAGCATGCTCATATGTGCTCTAAGGCAGGCAAAGCAAAAAAATTTATATGTGATTCTATCATAAATGATATATAGCATGTTCATATGTGTTCTAAGGCAGTAAAAAAACTCTATATGTTATTATAGCATGCTCATATGTGTGCTAAGGCAGTCAAAAAACTGAATATGTGATTATAATATGCTCATATGTGTTCTTAGGCAGTCAAAAAACTGAATATGTGATTATAGCATGCTCATATGTGTTCTAATGCAGTCAAAAAAACTTTATATGTGATTCTATCATGCTCATATGTGTTCTTAGGCAGGCAAAAAAACTTTATATGTGATTATAGCATGCTCATATGTGCTGTAAGGCAATAAGAAAACTCTATATGTTATTATAGCATGCTCATATGTACTACGTCAGATGCTTTTTTTGCTGCAGTCTTCATAGTGTGCAGCATGTCTGCAAATCGATTGGCAGCCACCTTCTGCCACACCTTCCTTGCATCATTTTCTTCCATCGTAGTTGCGAAGAGATTCGAAGCCTACAAATATTTTCAGAAAGTTAGTAGACATTGCTTAAATAAATTAAATATGAAACACATTAACTATGAGGAACAACTGTATACCATGAATGAGGACCACAATCTGTCTAAAACCTCCTTTGGGTACTCTTTCCATTGAGCAACTGGTCCTGGTAGATGTTGAAGAAGTGAATTCCTAATCTCCCGTACTACTTCTTGTGGCTCAAACCTCGTGCTGCACATGAATTGTTACACAGTAAATATCAATATAAAATATTTAAAAGATATGCAATAATTGAAAACAAAATACTTACGGTCGATTATCGATATACACTATTCGAATGAGTCTTCTTGTGCCAGTCTGAGAAGACCCTGTTTCCTGTGTTGGCTGTTGACTTGTCTGATCAACTGGTGTAGGTGGGTCGTGTACAGACGCAACATCATCTGTAAAAAAATACATTAGAAATTCTCAGAATGCGCATTTGAACTAATCAAGAATCCAATTAGTTATATGATATACCTATCACAGGAGCCCGTGAAGATGAAGGCTGAGCCTGGCTACTACTGAATGAGCGACCACTATAACCTCCACGAACCATATTCTAACAAATAACATATGCCATACAATACATTCAAATAATTCACATCAAGTATTACAATGCATTCAAGTCATTCACATCAAGCATTGTAATGCATTCAAATAATTCAAATCATTCACATCAAGTATTGCACTAATTCAAATCATTCGTTGCATAAATTATAATACATTCAAATAATTGAAATCATTCACATCAAGTATTACAATGCATTCGAATCATTCGTATCAAGTATTACAATACATTCAAATAAAATTTTTAATCATTCACACCAAGTATTGCAATACAACTCACATCAAGTATTACAATGCATTCAAGTCATTCACATCAAGCATTGCAATGCATTCAAATAATTCAAATCATTCACATCAAGTATTGCACTAATTCAAATCATTCGTTGCATAAATTATAATACATTCAGATAATTGAAATCATTCACATCAAGTATAACAATGCATTTGAATCATTCGTATCAAGTATTACAATACATTCAAATAAAATTTTTAATCATTCACACCAAGTATTGCAATACAACTCACATCAAGTATTACAATGCATTTAAATAGAGGTTTGTAGTCTAAAATTTTGCTCACTAGCTTGAGAATTCTTCCTCGTCACTAGTTTGACTTTCTTCTTCTTCTTCTTCTTCTTCTTCTTCTTCTTCTTCTTCTTCATTGTTTGCCCATCCACTTGGTACATCATTTGGATCACATTCCTCTATGAATGTTTCATCGGCCAATGGAGATATGACATGCATATCATGCGCAACATTGTGACCATAAGCGAAGTCATAGACATCATCTGATTGATAGTAATCACTGTCTTCAGCTAACTCATCTTCCTGTAACTGATCATACTCGGGGTATAGTTTGGATTTCACCTTGCAAACTGCCCACCATTCATTTCTATCTGACTTTTTTATACTCGGATATGAAGTATAATAAACTTGTTGAGCTTGCGAGGCTAATATGAATGGTTCATATGTTCCAAACCTGGATTTATGATTCACCTCCACAATGCCTGAAGCTTTGTCGAGTCTTGTTGCAGTTGGATCAAACCAATGACACTTGAATATCGTAACCCTGTTATTCATGCCTAAGTAAGTCAACTCCATTATTTCCTCTATAACACCGTAGTAATCATGTTCATTTTCACCGTAGCTGCTACCCTTGACACGCACGCCACTATTTATCGTTGATTTGTTTATACCGTAGTCTTTTGTATGGAATCGATAACCATTTACAATATACCTGTTGTAGCATTGCACAACTTTGGTCGGACCATTTTCTAAATCACATATTCCTTGATCTTTAACATCACCATGGCGAACCTACGCACAGACATAAACAATGATTGTGATCACGATCAATTAAGTAACTTAGTGTTGTTTATAAGTACAAAATTTATGTTAGCTTCTTTACCAACTGTTTCAACCACTCCACAAACTTAGTTTCACGTTCTTTTTGTACTTATGCATCAGTGAGATGTGAAACTTCGCTTTGCAATTCCAGATCAAATCGTCTGCAAACCACAAATACTTATATTACCGAGCCATGTATCCACATATAGAACATAAAAGGATTTATAATTGAGTTGCATATACATATACTTACTCGATGTATGGGTCGATCGCTGAGCAATTAAAAAGAATATAGATGTGTGCTGCATCTTGCTCTCGATCTGTCAATAGCCTTGATCGGCAACTACCAAATGCATGCCCAAGTGGTTGAAATATCGACAGCTTGTCAGCTACAGTTACTTGTTCTCCATCATCGTTACGGGGCGGGCATGTGTAACGTGTTGGAATATGAGTTTCGAAGTACATAGATGAGAAATTTGAAATCTCTTCTAAAGTGTACGCCTCACAAATAGAGCCTTCTACTCTGGCTTTATTACGAACCTTTTTTTTTAGGTCGAACATGCATCTGACAATAATATATATTTCAAATTTTAAATATCTGTCATTAAAGAGACAAATATAAAAAAACATATACCTTTCAAATGGGTACATCCATCGATATTGCACAGGGCCACCAACCCTTAGTTCATATGGCAGATGTATGATCAAATGTTCCATAACATCGAAAAATGCTAGCGGAAATATCTTTTCTAGCAGACAAACAGTGGTGATGACAGAGTCCTCGAGATTCTTTACATCTGATACAACGACCTCCGATGCGCACAATGTTTTGAAAAATCCGCTCAACTCAGACAATACCCCCCATATAGGTTTGTCTAACATATCATGGAATGCTAGGGGTATCAATCGTTGTATAAAGATATGACAATCATGGCTCTTCAACCCATATAACTGTCCATCGTTAATCTTCACAGCCCGAGCAATGTTAGAGACATATCCATCTGGAAATCTCAGTTGTCTCAACCATTGACATACATGTTTTATTTGATCAGGTCCGAGCACGTACTTCGCCTTTGGTTTTAGTACTTTGCCATTATACTCTTTGAGTTCCAATTCTGGTCTTTTACATATTAATTTTAAATCCATACGGGCCTTCGGATTATCCTTCGTTTTTCCTTTAATATTCATTACTGTATTGAACACATTATCAAACACATTTTTCTTTACATGCATCACATCCAAATTATGTCGTATCAATAGGCTCGGCCAATACGGTAGTTCCCAAAAAATAGTTTTTTTCGTCCAATTGTGATCCTTCCCAAATCAACGGAAGGGTGTAGGACTGCGGGCATCTGTTAATACATCTGGAAAGTATCGCAATCTTCTTAGAATCTCTATGCCGGACAATATTGAGGATGGACCTTCCGTTTCAGTTGTGCCTGCTTTAAATGCATTCTTTTGACGTCGGAACGGATGATCGCTGGGTAGAAATCGACGATGGCACTCAAACCAGCAAGGCTTCCTTCCATGCCTCAATCTAAAAGCTTTGGAATCCTTCATGCAGTACGGACAAGCCAACCTCCCATGTGTGCTCCAACCAGATAACATACCATATGCAGGGAAGTCACTGATTGTCCATAGAACAACGACCTTCATGTTGAAATTTTGTTTTTTGTGGGCATCATACGTGGTAACACCGTCATCCCACAATACTTTTAGTTCATGAATCAATGGCCTTAGATATACATCAAGATTTTGGCCAGGTGAGGTCGGACCAGGGATCAACAGAGACAACAAAAGATTTGGATGTTTCATACACAAGCTTGGTGGAAGGTTGTATGGAGTTACAAATACTGGCCAACATGAGTATGGAGTTGATCTACCCCCAAATGGATTAAATCCATCTGTACATAGACCGAGTCTAACATTTCGCACTTCCATTGTGAAGTTCTGATGAGTACGATCAAAGTGCTTTCAAGCTTCAGCGTCAACAGGATGCGTGATCTTGTTTTCATCGTGTCGAACTTTATTTGCATGCCATCTCATGTGTTTAGCTGTCCTTGAAGACATATACAATCGCTGCAATCTAGGAGTGATAGGAAAGTAGCGGAGCGACTTGTATGAAACTTCCTTTGATCTCATGCTGCCATTGCCTCTTGTCTTTGGCTTGAACCGAGGATGCTCACATAACAAGCATGATATGTCATTTTCCTGATCCTTGAAATACAACATGCAGTGATTTGGACAAGCATCAATCTTTTTGTAACCCATACCTTGAGCGTTGACCATAACTTTCGCACGATAGAAATTTTGTGGCAATTTCTCATCTTTGGGCAACATACTCTTCACAATCATGCACAAACGGTCAAAACATGATTGACTCAAATTATACTCGGACTTCAAATTCATTAGTTGAAGAACTGCAGACAAGATAGTGTGACTCTCACAACCATTCCAAAGTGGCTCATCAGCATCTCTAAGTAAATCATAAAATCTACTAGCTGCATCGTTTGGTGATTCTTCATCTACGACAGTTCTTACATCACTAGAACTCATAGCAGAACCCAGTTCTGTTCCTGCGGCATCAAATATCAAATCCGTATATGGATTATCGTGCACCACATTCACCCGTGCATCAAAATCGTTTCTAAATTCTTCTCCATGAAACGTCCAGTTCTGATAATCACTCACAAAACCCTTCCTGTATAGGTGATGTCTAACGCTATGAGGTTCTACAAATCGATTATTCTTACAAATCTTGCAGGGACACCTAATCTGACCTATGGGATCCACTGTACTGACACTTGCCGTTGCAAATTCAATAAAACTGTCAATACCATCCATATATTCATGCGATAACTCATTGTCCACTATCCTACGGTACATCCATTCACGGTTTGCAGTCATTCTGTCGTATGATGTTACGAATAGTATCCTAACGAATTAAAAGAAAACAATCAGAATGCTACGATGAAGAAAATATCAAATTTATCATGCAATATACTATGTCAAACAATAACAAGAATTTTGATGCATGCATTGATAACTTAATATTTTCATGTGCAAACTATTAATGACACGATACAATCATTTGAAGCATGCTTTTATTATAAAATTTCACATGGAAGTCAAAATCAAATTGAAAGTAACTACATGCAAGTATGAATACAATTACATCAAACATTGCAATACATCGTAATCATTCATATCAAACAAATGGCAAACATGTACCTGTAACAAACACACTTCAATATCTCACTAACTACTACCATGCTTAGCATGGACTCCGTACTCCAAAAATAAGAACACTTCCATATTCATACATTAAAATCATGCTCAGCATGATCTCCGAACTCCAACAAAGCAACCCTAAATATCAACAACTAAGTGAGTGTGTGAACAATAAAGTGTTACATCTAATAAATTAAATAACATGTGATACGCTTGCATCACTTACTCACCACGGGTATTTACCCAATTTGCATTGTTTTTGTCACTTACTTTCCACGGGTGGCGGGGCACAAGCGAGTTTCGTTGAAAAATCTGCACAAAAAAACACTGTTTTAAAATGAAGTCACCACGAAAAAAAAAACTGTTGTGGCAAGGGGTCGACTCCCTTACGGAACATAGGGGGTTAACCCCCTTACGGAACGTAGGGAGTTAACTGACCCCCTGTTCGGGCAGCGGGTCGACCCCTATCCTGTTACGGCAGGTGGTTAACCCCCTGCTGTGGTCGACCCCTTGCCCGGGTTGACCCCCTGCCGGAAAGGCAGGGGCAAGGGTCCCCTGCCGAAAAACGCAAGGGGTTAACCCCCTGCCGGAAACAGGAGGGAGTTAACCCCCTGCCGGAAACGGCAGGGGACGCAGGGGGTTAATCCCTTGCGTTTTCCGGCAGGGGGTTAACTCCCTGCGTGAACCGGGAGGGGGTTAACCCCCTGTGTGAACCGGGAGGGGGTTAACCCCCTGTCGGAAACGGCAGGGGGTTAACCCCCTGCGTGAACCGGGAGGGGGTTAACCCCCTGCGGTTTCAGGCAGAGGGTTAACCCCCTGCGTTTTCCGGCAGGGGGTTAACCCCCTGCCGTTTCAGGCAGAGGGTTAACCCCCTGCGTTTTCCGGCAGGGGGTTAACCTCCTGCCGGAACCGGGAGGGCGTTAACCCCCTGCCGGAAACGGCATGAGGGCGTCGGACGTCCTTTACCTTTCTCCGGGCGGCGAACGTTGGGACCGGCGGACGGTGGGACCGGCGGATGGTGGGACCGGCGAATGGCGTGAGCGGCGAACGACAGGAGCAGCAAAAGAAGAAAAGGAAAAGCTGCCTAGGATTAGGGTTATTCGAAAGTTAGCGACGGCTTAGCGACGGATTAATTCCGTCGCTAAGCCAACGTAAAATCAAATTTACGAAAATAGCGGCGGATTATATTCTGTCGCCACATCCGTCGCTAAATAGCGACGGACTAGATTTCGTCGCTAACGTCGTCGGTAAATGGTGCGATCGTAACGACAAAACAGTCCGTCGCCTAGTCCGTCACTAATTAGCGACGGACTATCTTCCGTCGCTATTTTCATAAAATTCATTAATTATAACGACGAATATTTGTCGCTCTCTAATCCGTCGCTACTTAGCGACGGAATCTTTCCGTCGCTAACGTCCGTCGCTAACAACGTATTTTCTTGTAGTGGTATCTCAGCTGACCAGCTACATGAACCAATCTCAAGCAAACGAGTTCATGATGAGCCAAATCCGAGTCACTAGCTGCTAGGTTCATTTACCAGCACTAACCACAACTATATTGTTTTTTTTTTTTCCTGTAAAAACGTGTGCAAATCTATATATAAAAGATACAGTAAGAAATTAATTTTTGATATTTAATATATAAAAGCATATCTCTTAATGAAATATTACTATACTGTTCAAATAATATTTAAAAATATTAAAATAAATTCCCTACGTGTCAGAGTCATGTTAGCATGTCCGACGGGTGTCTCTCATGGCACACCCTATAGCCTCTAAATTGCATGTGCAAATTGATATGACAGGACAAGTATATGTTCGGATCAAGAACCATGTTTGGTGTGTGGATTACTAGTCATGTGGACGTTGGCATGCTCTGCTTGACCAGTAGATATATAACGTTGGGATTTGCAAACGGACAGAGCCACCTATATATCCACACTGCATGGTCATCAGCCCGACTAGCTGCATAAGAATGTCAGGCGTAGCGCCCAAAGCAAGGGCATGGCCTTAGTGCTTGGACTGGTAGCGCCCATTGTTTTGTAAGATCCGGGCGTCCTTGTTGACTACTTTTGGCTCCCCTACCAGCAATTTTAGCAATGAATAACCAGGTTAGATTAACTTTTAACCGAAAAGAAAAATGTGTTGATTAACTTTAAGAACATGACACTACCATGTTAAATAAATAGGTTAGATTGGTACTTCATTTTCTTATGATTTTTAGTTTCCCAAATTTTCACCAACCAACAAACTAGACGATATTAGGAAAATACTTGTTATTGTGGAATCAAATTACACGAGTAAATAGTGAATGCTTGAACGTTCACAACGTTTTATGGCGTAAAACATGCCATTTTCTTTGTTTATCTATATATTGGACGCCCTAAAGCAAGCCCTGCGGCTCTATACACCAAAAGGGCTGCCTGCTTGCATGGAAATATGCCAACTTTTGCTTCCACCATTGTCTTACTTCTCTACACCCTTTCCTTCTCCTGCAGCTTGGCATCAACTCAAGCAGGCAATGCCTTGTTCATCTTTGAGGACTCCGTAGGCGATTGTGGCAACAATAACTACCTATCTGTTGATGCATAAGTTTTGCATTTTATTCATTCCTTTTTATGCATGATTTGTCAAAAAATTACATTAAAAATTCATTCTTTTAAGTATTTTTGAGAAACTACTTTGAAATTAAAAATATAGGTAAAAATCGCCTATTTCAAGTTCTTCCTTGCATTTTTCAGAGTTTAAGTTGGTTTAGAATTTTTTAATGTGCAGTTTAATTATATTAAAAGTGTAGTAATTAATTTTAATCTGTTTAGAAGTGTATTGTATTGAAAACACATTTTTCTAGAGGCAATGTTTTGAAAATTCCAAAAATTAATTGAGCCTTTTTAGAAAACATGTTTTTTAACCTAATTTTTAGTATAAATAATATCTTTTCAGTCATAGGAGATGTTTTTTCCTCTTAAAAAATACAGGCCTCTTCTCTCTCTTCTCTTCTTCCTCCTTCTCGTTCTCAATCGGTTCTCTCTTGTTCTCTTCCTTTCTCCCACATTTGTGTCTTACTTCTAACTTTTTTTTGGCACCGATTCTTCTTACCCCTCAATGGAGGCACATGTAGTTTAAAGGTAAGTCCACGTTCTTTTTCTCAACCCCTCCATCGAAAAACGAATCATGAGATATGTTTCTTCTTTCTCATTTTTCTATAATTTGTAGTGTTTCATTGCATAAAGCATAGCATACACATTGCATATAGTTTAGATGAGTCTTGTTTTATCAACTGCAGCAGAAAAAAAATTAAAATAAAGTAGATCTGAATTTCTTTATTCTTAGTTTTAGCTTTTTCTAAAAAAAAAATAGGGAAAATTAGTTTTTATTGAATTTCTTGAATTTTCAGGTAATAGTTTTAGGTTTTTCTTGAAATCGTTAGGTTTAGATTAGATTATTTTTTTGTTTTTCACATGATTTTAATTTAGTTTAGGTTCAGATTTGATTTAGATTAGGTTTTTGATTATTTTGTATTATTTAGATTAATTAATTAGATTTCTTTAATAGCTGATTTAAGGTTTTTATAAATCTTTTTTATTTCTTTTTAAATTTTGTCAATTAGATCTAAATATCTTCTATTTATTTTCAGTATTAGAATAGTTTAGTTAGTGCTTAATTCATGTTCTTGCTTTTTGTTAGTTGTTTAAAATAGTTTTATTCAATTATTAAATTAAATTAGATTAATTGATAGAATAGTTAGTTATTATAAATATTTTTTTTTACAACCGAATAGGATAGATTAAGTTATTGTCTTCCTTAGTTAGTTTATTGCGAATTTTAATTCTAGAATTTAAATTCAATGCTTAGTTAAATATTTAATCATTATTTAGTTTAATTATTGTTTTTAGCATAGTTAATTAGTTTTTAATCTAGCCAATTTAGATAAAGAATAGTTTTTTTTTTATTAATAGCTTTTAATTTTACGTTAATTTCTTTTCTTATTGATTAGATTAGAATTGTACTTAGTTTAATTACATTTGAAGTAAATTAGATTAAATAGCTTAAATTTAATTAGATTAGCCGAATTATGTTTTTATCCCAATCATCATTTTTTGTTTCAATAGAATAGTTATTATTTTTTTTTAACGTGAGTAGCTACATATTAAGGTAGTTTTTTAATGAAGTTAGATTAGGTTATTTGATTCAAGTAATTTAATTAGTTTAGAATTATGTTTAATCGTGTACACCATGTAGATAAGTTATAATAGTAGTTGTTGATTTCTCTTTTATTTCAATTCATTGTTAGTTAGATAGATAGCTTAGATTAATTTATTTATTGAACCAGATTAATGTTAGTCTAATATATTAGTTAGTATAGCTTTAAATAGAGTCACATTACTTAGTTTTAGTTTTAATTTAGAGTGGGTTTATCTTACATAGTTTATTAAAGAAATAGAATAGCCAATTCTTTATTTTATTAGTTAAGAAGATTAAATAGCCTAAGTTCATTTTTTTATTATTAGTTATTTCCTATCAATTAGCTTTGTTGATCCGTACAGTAGATAGTAATTGTTAATTAGTTAGTTTGTTTTTTTTGTTTGTCATTTAATTAGCTAGTTGTTTGTTAAATTCAATTCTTGATTTATGTTAGTTTTCTTTATTTCTAGATTGTTAAATTTGTTATTTCCGTATAGTAGTTGTTAGATATTAGGTTAGTTAGTTTGTTATTTTCTTGTTCTTGTTTATTTAACATGTTAGTAAAGTTTTGAATTTTGTATGTTAGTCGGTTAGCATTGTTAATTAGGTAGTTAATTTTCTTTGTCAGTTAGTTCTTGTTAGTTTTTGTTATTTATTATTGTTAGATTAATTAATTAGTTAGTTATTTATATTAGTTTTAATTCCTTTCTTGATTTTTAGCTAGTTTACTTTCTTGATTTAGTTAGATTGTTATTAGTTTGTTGAATAAATTAGTTTCTTGATTGTTAGTTAGTTAGTTTTACTATTTTGTCTTTTAGTGGAGTAGTTATTATATGTAATTAGTTATTACAGGATAGTTATATTCTTGTTTTTATGATTTCTAACTAAACTAACATTAAATTTTTATGTAGTTTTTTTGTGGTTTGTTTTTGTTTTGTGATTTTGTTTTGCAGGAAAGCGGTTGGACACACAGTAGGCCCTCAAAAGTACCCATGAACCCTTTGAGGTCCCCAAAAAGTCCTTTCAAGCCCTTTAGAGAACCCCTTAAGAGAGCCCTTCATGAATAGGAAAGAAAGAGCATAAATCAAAGGGACAAGAAGCTCAAGCATTGATGACCCTTTTTCTCTTTTCTTTTAGATTATGGTTGTCTGTTTCATTAATTTAAACTTATAAAAGACTTGTAATTAATTATTATTTGTTTAAGACCTTCATAGAGGGTCATACTCTTAGTTTATTAATTAATTATTTTTATTTTCAAGGCAATAAAGAGTATATTTTCTTGAAATACAAAGTTTTCTCTCGTTCCCTGAGTTTGACTCGGATTCACCACTAGTGTGAGTCAGTTTTTATCATTTGGTGTATGGCTTACATAAATCATTTCCATCAAAAATATCTTTTAAAAATCTATTTCATAAAACTTACACCACTAGCCAACAGTATTTCAAAAGCCTATTATTGATCATATGTCTTAGAATTTTATGCAATCACTAGCAGGTTCACAAATGCACAATCCATAGATGATGTTCTCACCCAGCTTCTGGTAATCCCATAGTTCATTCCATGTTTAAGAGATCCGAATACAACAAGGAAGAGGATACTTAGTGGAGTTAACTACGGGTCTGCCGATACCAGAATACTCGACTTGACCATTGTCTGTGTAAGAAGTGCTTCTTAAGTTTGTTTGATGGTTGCGAATGTTCCAGATAAGTTCAAAGTTGGAATAAGTGATCTAGAAGGCCACATGTGATCCTATCTCTGAGAGCTCCTTGTGATTTGATAGATCACACACTACAAGAAAACAGGTCATTACCAACCAAAAAAATAGTGACGATAAATTATCATCATCAATAACAATTTAATTTTGATGACATATAATGTCACAGTGAAAACATTTATTGCCAACAATATTTTATCGTTGCTATTATCTTGTTTATAATATGAATAGGAAGACGCAGAAGATGGTTGGGAAGAGATAATGCCGATGATATTATTGTTGATTTTAAATTATGATAATAATTAATCATTGCCAAAAAACTTTTATAATTACGACAATAATTAATCATCAGCAATTACCAGATAATGATAATTATCATTGATTTTAATCAATACCTTATGATAATTATCATTGATGTAAAATCATATTGTCGATGATATTTATTGTTGGTTTTAAACTAACATAACCAATAATACTTTATCATCGATATCAACAATATAGCCGATGATATTTATCGTCGGTTATGTCCATTTTTTTTAATTTTGAAACTAACATAGCTGATGATAAATTATCGTCGCTTTAAGAAAAATAGTCGACAATTTTTATCATCGATTATATCTATTTTTTATTTTAAAACTAACATAGCTGACAATAAATTATCATCGATATAAGAAAAATAGTCGACGATTTTTATCATCGGCTATGTTAGTTTCAAAATAAAAAAAAAAACAAAATTTGGATATAGCTGACTATATTGCTTATATTAACGATAATCAATCATCGACTATAATAGTTTCAAAATGAAAACAAAATGGATACAGACGATGATAAAAATCGTCAGCTATATTCCTTATACCGATAATAAATTATCATCAGCTTAAAATCATATAGCCGACGATATTTATCACTAGTTTTAAACTAACATATTCATCTATAGATTATAAATAATCAACATATTGACAATGATAATTATTGTCATCAATATATCATAATTTATTTCATTGAGTAACTAAGAGTGATTTTAAAAGGAAAATGTTCGTACTGTACAACAAATATCACTAAAAATGAAATTCGCATAATGTTTTCACAAAAATCACTAATTTTGCATGATATTCGATGTGAAACTCTCGACAATACTTATGAAAATAGCTCATGATTTTTGCATATATAGTACTAAGTTTGCAACAATTCTTGCAAAAATCCCTTACGTGCAAATTTTGTCAAGAGTTTTGCATCGGTAGTTGTGAAAGTGTACTTTCGATGAGGAAATCATAAAAAGGTTTTGGAATTGAGAGAGTTTTGCATGCAATCAACTTTAAGAGATGCAAAATTTTGTTTTAACATGCGAATTTACCTATATATAGAGAGAGTTTGTGTTCATTTTTTTTGTTTTTTTGTTTATATGTGAAAATAGTTGTAACCCTTTTCCTCTAGAACCCTAACTCTTTTCATTGTACCCTTGCGGCGATTCTTGTGAAAGTTATTTTGCTCTATTCTATCACTGACCGACTTCTTTGGTTAGTTTTTTCACTTCATTATGATGTTGATCGCCCCGATTAGTTTGTTCGCTTCATTCTACGTTTCTTGCTGTTTTTTAGCTTTGTTTTTTCCTTTAGATATGAGCAATGAATGGCCTTGTAGTGTTTTTGTTTGGTTGTTGTTGTGGATGTATTATGTATGTTTTCATATTGTGGATGCTTTATTTATGTAAACCTATGTTTTATTTAATATTTGATACATGAAAATTCTAAGTTTAACAAAAAGATGAAAGAGAAAGATGAATTTAACTAATCACCAACAAGAAAATAACATAATTAGATGCCAAAGAACATATCAAAAATTCCAATAGTGGTCTTTTTCCTGAATTCCTAATCTTTATTGTCAATTAAACTCCAAACAAGGGCATAACTTGTATTTTGACAAGAAAAAAGAGATTGGTCAAAATGCATGAGAAAATTTGAAAAGTCAAACATAAAAAGATCACAAACTATACTGAAACAGGACATGTACCTTGAGCATCTTTGATGTTGATACAATTCTAGTTCTCGCACCAAGCAATGGATGAGAGTGAGGCTGGGCTGCCGAGTGCACAAAAGGTTTCTCCTCCCCAAGCGGATGCGAGGGTGGGGAGTAGAGTAGAGGAGGGTAAGGGTCCAAAAGTGGATAAGAGTGAGGCTGGGCTGCAAAGTGCACAGTTGGTTCCTCCTCTCTAGGAGGATACGAGGGTGGGGAGCAGAGTGGAGGAGAGTTTAGGCTCAAAAGTAGATGAGAGTGCACAAGAGGTTCCTACTCCCTAGGACCCGAAAGTGGAGGAAAGTGAGGCTTTGAGGAAGAGGTCGTAGCGACCAACATGGTGTGATGCTTGTCTAGAAGTATGTTTCTCCATTTTATGTGAGCACATGACTTTGACTTTGACTTTAATCTTATTGTTTTGATTGCTAAATTCTTGAATAAAAGAGAAATACCTTATCAGCCAAATTTGTATTACTTTCGGCAGAACTCAGTAGCTTTTATGTATCTTATATACAACTTTATTATATTACAATTATTATATTCATACCTACATTGATATAAAAGCATTAGCAATACATAATTAGATAAATATTGTTTTGTTAGCATATGATATATATATATATATAAACATTATCCGCTCTTGTACATTTTATATTGTTTAAAGCTATCGTACAATAGATGATTATATTGTTAGGCTTGGTTGAAGTTTCTTAGAATTGTAATGTGTCTTATGAGTTACACATCAATTGCTACACAAATTTTTATTATTTTAATGCTTTGTATCCAAAGTCTGAAATAAACTTATGAATTTGAATCTTTAAAATGTTATATTGGTTTGTGTAACCATAGATACTCAAAAAACTGTTATTTGTGCTATGAACATGACAAAATTAATTGTGAATGCAGGATCCATAGGGACCAAAAAATTTAGAGGGTCCAGCATCCCTCATGCACCAATTTTACTGGTTCTAAGTCAACTCTTGGTTTTGAACACTAACTCTGAATGCAAAGGATTAGCTAGATAAAATGCATTTCTAAAAAATCTTGAAGATAGAACCATGGTACACTGGTCACAATCTCCTAGAGTTCGTTGTCAATTTATGAAATCTGTTAAGAAATACATTCAAGTTCATAAGCAATAAGATGACCATTACAAAGGACATGGCATGAATCACCATATTTAAGTGTCATGGGAAGTCAATGATGGGACATCAGTGGTTAGATTTTAAGCAGTTGGGTAAACTACTCCTAGATGTAGGGGATGATGCATTTGCAGGTGATAGGCTCATGCTAGTTTGGTTAAGAAGCCACTATAACCTTGTCATTTCACAGAGTTCAAGTGAGAAGTTGATTTATTTTGGAAGGAAGGGCTATAGTCTGGATAAGGAGGTGAGAGGATTCTTGTTATACTTTTTTGATATATGTTTATTTATCGACGCTAGTGAAAAGATGATCCATGCATCATACTTGGAATGCTTGTAATCACTGGATCAAATCGATGAGTATTCATGGGGAGTTGTCACACTTGCACATCTATATGCAAGTTTGAATGAGGGCAAGAAGGGTAGAGAAAAAACTCGATGAATTTTTTGTATTGTTCGAGGTATTTATTCTTTTATTTTTTATTAACTTTTGATTTATATTTGAACATTATATAAAAAAATTTGATATACTTGTGTGTTAACCAATCCTTGTATTGATCCTTGCAGATCTGGATATGGGAGCACATATCCATTGATAGGAAATAACTAATAATAAAAAAATGAACTTAGGCTATTTAATCTTCTTAACTAATAAAATAAAGAATTGGCTATTCTATTTCTTTAATAAACTATGTAAGATAAACCCACTCTAAATTAAAACTAAAACTAAGTAATGTGACTCTATTTAAAGCTATACTAACTAATATATTAGACTAACATTAATCTGGTTCAATAAATAAATTAATCTAAGCTATCTATCTAACTAACAATGAATTGAAATAAAAGAGAAATCAACAACTACTATTATAACTTATCTACATGGTGTACACGATTAAACATAATTCTAAACTAATTAAATTACTTGAATCAAATAACCTAATCTAACTTCATTAAAAAACTACCTTAATATGTAGCTACTCACGTTAAAAAAAAATAATAACTATTCTATTGAAACAAAAAATGATGATTGGGATAAAAACATAATTCGGCTAATCTAATTAAATTTAAGCTATTTAATCTAATTTACTTCAAATGTAATTAAACTAAGTACAATTCTAATCTAATCAATAAGAAAAGAAATTAACGTAAAATTAAAAGCTATTAATAAAAAAAAAACTATTCTTTATCTAAATTGGCTAGATTAAAAACTAATTAACTATGCTAAAAACAATAATTAAACTAAATAATGATTAAATATTTAACTAAGCATTGAATTTAAATTCTAGAATTAAAATTCGCAATAAACTAACTAAGGAAGACAATAACTTAATCTATCCTATTCGGTTGTAAAAAAAAATATTTATAATAACTAACTATTCTATCAATTAATCTAATTTAATTTAATAATTGAATAAAACTATTTTAAACAACTAACAAAAAGCAAGAACATGAATTAAGCACTAACTAAACTATTCTAATACTGAAAATAAATAGAAGATATTTAGATCTAATTGACAAAATTTAAAAAGAAATAAAAAAGATTTATAAAAACCTTAAATCAGCTATTAAAGAAATCTAATTAATTAATCTAAATAATACAAAATAATCAAAAACCTAATCTAAATCAAATCTGAACCTAAACTAAATTAAAATCATGTGAAAAACAAAAAAATAATCTAATCTAAACCTAACGATTTCAAGAAAAACCTAAAACTATTACCTGAAAATTCAAGAAATTCAATAAAAACTAATTTTCCCTATTTTTTTTTTAGAAAAAGCTAAATCTAAGAATAAAGAAATTCAGATCTACTTTATTTTAATTTTTTTTCTGCTGCAGTTGATAAAACAAGACTCATCTAAATTATATGCAATGTGTATGCTATGCTTTATGCAATGAAACACTACAAATTATAGAAAAATGAGAAAGAAGAAACATATCTCATGATTCGTTTTTCGATGGAGGGGTTGAGAAAAAGAACGTGGACTTACCTTTAAACTACATGTGCCTCCATTGAGGGGTAAGAAGAATCGGTGCCAAAAAAAAGTTAGAAGTAAGACACAAATGTGGGAGAAAGGAAGAGAACAAGAGAGAACCGATTGAGAACGAGAAGGAGGAAGAAGAGAAGAGAGAGAAGAGGCCTGTATTTTTTAAGAGGAAAAAACATCTCCTATGACTGAAAAGATATTATTTATACTAAAAATTAGGTTAAAAAACATGTTTTCTAAAAAGGCTCAATTAATTTTTGGAATTTTCAAAACATTGCCTCTAGAAAAATGTGTTTTCAATACAATACACTTCTAAACAGATTAAAATTAATTACTACACTTTTAATATAATTAAACTGCACATTAAAAAATTCTAAACCAACTTAAACTCTGAAAAATGCAAGGAAGAACTTGAAATAGGCGATTTTTACCTATATTTTTAATTTCAAAGCAGTTTCTCAAAAATACTTAAAAGAATGAATTTTTAATGTAATTTTTTGACAAATCATGCATAAAAAGGAATGAATAAAATGCAAAACTTATGCATCAACAGATAGGTAGTTATTGTTGCCACAATCGCCTACGGAGTCCTCAAAGATGAACAAGGCATTGCCTGCTTGAGTTGATGCCAAGCTGCAGGAGAAGGAAAGGGTGTAGAGAAGTAAGACAATGGTGGAAGCAAAAGTTGGCATATTTCCATGCAAGCAGGCAGCCCTTTTGGTGTATAGAGCCGCAGGGCTTGCTTTAGGGCGTCCAATATATAGATAAACAAAGAAAATGGCATGTTTTACGCCATAAAACGTTGTGAACGTTCAAGCATTCACTATTTACTCGTGTAATTTGATTCCACAATAACAAGTATTTTCCTAATATCGTCTAGTTTGTTGGTTGGTGAAAATTTGGGAAACTAAAAATCATAAGAAAATGAAGTACCAATCTAACCTATTTATTTAACATGGTAGTGTCATGTTCTTAAAGTTAATCAACACATTTTTCTTTTCGGTTAAAAGTTAATCTAACCTGGTTATTCATTGCTAAAATTGCTGGTAGGGGAGCCAAAAGTAGTCAACAAGGACGCCCGGATCTTACAAAACAATGGGCGCTACCAGTCCAAGCACTAAGGCCATGCCCTTGCTTTGGGCGCTACGCCTGACATTCTTATGCAGCTAGTCGGGCTGATGACCATGCAGTGTGGATATATAGGTGGCTCTGTCCGTTTGCAAATCCCAACGTTATATATCTACTGGTCAAGCAGAGCATGCCAACGTCCACATGACTAGTAATCCACACACCAAACACGGTTCTTGATCCGAACATATACTTGTCCTGTCATATCAATTTGCACATGCAATTTAGAGGCTATAGGGTGTGCCATGAGAGACACCCGTCGGACATGCTAACATGACTCTGACACGTAGGGAATTTATTTTAATATTTTTAAATATTATTTGAACAGTATAGTAATATTTCATTAAGAGATATGCTTTTATATATTAAATATCAAAAATTAATTTCTTACTGTATCTTTTATATATAGATTTGCACACGTTTTTACAGGGAAAAAAAAAAACAATATAGTTGTGGTTAGTGCTGGTAAATGAACCTAGCAGCTAGTGACTCGGATTTGGCTCATCATGAACTCGTTTGCTTGAGATTGGTTCATGTAGCTGGTCAGCTGAGCTACCACTACAAGAAAATACGTTGTTAGCGACGGACGTTAGCGACGGAAAGATTCCGTCGCTAAGTAGCGACGGATTAGAGAGCGACAAATATTCGTCGCTATAATTAATGAATTTTATGAAAATAGCGACGGAAGATAGTCCGTCGCTAATTAGTGACGGACTAGGCGACGGACTGTTTTGTCGTTACGATCGCACCATTTACCGACGACGTTAGCGACGGAATCTAGTCCGTCGCTATTTAGCGACAGATGTGGCGACAGAATATAATCCGCCGCTATTTTCGTAAATTTGATTTTACGTTGGCTTAGCGACGGAATTAATCCGTCGCTAAGCCGTCGCTAACTTTCGAATAACCCTAATCCTAGGCAGCTTTTCCTTTTCTTCTTTTGCTGCTCCTGTCGTTCGCCGCTCACGCCATTCGCCGGTCCCACCATCCGCCGGTCCCAACGTTCGCCGCCCGGAGAAAGGTAAAGGACGTCCGACGCCCTCATGCCGTTTCCGGCAGGGGGTTAACGCCCTCCCGGTTCCGGCAGGAGGTTAACCCCCTGCCGGAAAACGCAGGGGGTTAACCCTCTGCCTGAAACGGCAGGGGGTTAACCCCCTGCCGGAAAACGCAGGGGGTTAACCCCCTGCCGGAAACAGGAGGGAGTTAACCCCCTGCCGGAAACGGCAGGGGACGCAGGGGGTTAATCCCTTGCGTTTTCCGGCAGGGGGTTAACTCCCTGCGTGAACCGGGAGGGGGTTAACCCCCTGTGTGAACCGGGAGGGGGTTAACCCCCTGTCGGAAACGGCAGGGGGTTAACCCCCTGCGTGAACCGGGAGGGGGTTAACCCCCTGCCGTTTCAGGCAGAGGGTTAACCCCCTGCGTTTTCCGGCAGGGGGTTAACCTCCTGCCGGAACCGGGAGGGCGTTAACCCCCTGCCGGAAACGGCATGAGGGCGTCGGACGTCCTTTACCTTTCTCCGGGCGGCGAACGTTGGGACCGGCGGACGGTGGGACCGGCGGATGGTGGGACCGGCGAATGGCGTGAGCGGCGAACGACAGGAGCAGCAAAAGAAGAAAAGGAAAAGCTGCCTAGGATTAGGGTTATTCGAAAGTTAGCGACGGCTTAGCGACGGATTAATTCCGTCGCTAAGCCAACGTAAAATCAAATTTACGAAAATAGCGGCGGATTATATTCTGTCGCCACATCCGTCGCTAAATAGCGACGGACTAGATTTCGTCGCTAACGTCGTCGGTAAATGGTGCGATCGTAACGACAAAACAGTCCGTCGCCTAGTCCGTCACTAATTAGCGACGGACTATCTTCCGTCGCTATTTTCATAAAATTCATTAATTATAGCGACGAATATTTGTCGCTCTCTAATCCGTCGCTACTTAGCGACGGAATCTTTCCGTCGCTAACGTCCGTCGCTAACAACGTATTTTCTTGTAGTGGTAGCTCAGCTGACCAGCTACATGAACCAATCTCAAGCAAACGAGTTCATGATGAGCCAAATCCGAGTCACTAGCTGCTAGGTTCATTTCCCAGCACTAACCACAACTATATTGTTTTTTTTTTTTCCTGTAAAAACGTGTGCAAATCTATATATAAAAGATACAGTAAGAAATTAATTTTTGATATTTAATATATAAAAGCATATCTCTTAATGAAATATTACTATACTGTTCAAATAATATTTAAAAATATTAAAATAAATTCCCTACGTGTCAGAGTCATGTTAGCATGTCCGACGGGTGTCTCTCATGGCACACCCTATAGCCTCTAAATTGCATGTGCAAATTGATATGACAGGACAAGTATATGTTCGGATCAAGAACCGTGTTTGGTGTGTGGATTACTAGTCATGTGGACGTTGGCATGCTCTGCTTGACCAGTAGATATATAACGTTGGGATTTGCAAACGGACAGAGCCACCTATATATCCACACTGCATGGTCATCAGCCCGACTAGCTGCATAAGAATGTCAGGCGTAGCGCCCAAAGCAAGGGCATGGCCTTAGTGCTTGGACTGGTAGCGCCCATTGTTTTGTAAGATCCGGGCGTCCTTGTTGACTACTTTTGGCTCCCCTACCAGCAATTTTAGCAATGAATAACCAGGTTAGATTAACTTTTAACCGAAAAGAAAAATGTGTTGATTAACTTTAAGAACATGACACTACCATGTTAAATAAATAGGTTAGATTGGTACTTCATTTTCTTATGATTTTTAGTTTCCCAAATTTTCACCAACCAACAAACTAGACGATATTAGGAAAATACTTGTTATTGTGGAATCAAATTACACGAGTAAATAGTGAATGCTTGAACGTTCACAACGTTTTATGGCGTAAAACATGCCATTTTCTTTGTTTATCTATATATTGGACGCCCTAAAGCAAGCCCTGCGGCTCTATACACCAAAAGGGCTGCCTGCTTGCATGGAAATATGCCAACTTTTGCTTCCACCATTGTCTTACTTCTCTACACCCTTTCCTTCTCCTGCAGCTTGGCATCAACTCAAGCAGGCAATGCCTTGTTCATCTTTGAGGACTCCGTAGGCGATTGTGGCAACAATAACTACCTATCTGTTGATGCATAAGTTTTGCATTTTATTCATTCCTTTTTATGCATGATTTGTCAAAAAATTACATTAAAAATTCATTCTTTTAAGTATTTTTGAGAAACTACTTTGAAATTAAAAATATAGGTAAAAATCGCCTATTTCAAGTTCTTCCTTGCATTTTTCAGAGTTTAAGTTGGTTTAGAATTTTTTAATGTGCAGTTTAATTATATTAAAAGTGTAGTAATTAATTTTAATCTGTTTAGAAGTGTATTGTATTGAAAACACATTTTTCTAGAGGCAATGTTTTGAAAATTCCAAAAATTAATTGAGCCTTTTTAGAAAACATGTTTTTTAACCTAATTTTTAGTATAAATAATATCTTTTCAGTCATAGGAGATGTTTTTTCCTCTTAAAAAATACAGGCCTCTTCTCTCTCTTCTCTTCTTCCTCCTTCTCGTTCTCAATCGGTTCTCTCTTGTTCTCTTCCTTTCTCCCACATTTGTGTCTTACTTCTAACTTTTTTTTGGCATCGATTCTTCTTACCCCTCAATGGAGGCACATGTAGTTTAAAGGTAAGTCCACGTTCTTTTTCTCAACCCCTCCATCGAAAAACGAATCATGAGATATGTTTCTTCTTTCTCATTTTTCTATAATTTGTAGTGTTTCATTGCATAAAGCATAGCATACACATTGCATATAATTTAGATGAGTCTTGTTTTATCAACTGCAGCAGAAAAAAAATTAAAATAAAGTAGATCTGAATTTCTTTATTCTTAGATTTAGCTTTTTCTAAAAAAAAAATAGGGAAAATTAGTTTTTATTGAATTTCTTGAATTTTCAGGTAATAGTTTTAGGTTTTTCTTGAAATCGTTAGGTTTAGATTAGATTATTTTTTTGTTTTTCACATGATTTTAATTTAGTTTAGGTTCAGATTTGATTTAGATTAGGTTTTTGATTATTTTGTATTATTTAGATTAATTAATTAGATTTCTTTAATAGCTGATTTAAGGTTTTTATAAATCTTTTTTATTTCTTTTTAAATTTTGTCAATTAGATCTAAATATCTTCTATTTATTTTCAGTATTAGAATAGTTTAGTTAGTGCTTAATTCATGTTCTTGCTTTTTGTTAGTTGTTTAAAATAGTTTTATTCAATTATTAAATTAAATTAGATTAATTGATAGAATAGTTAGTTATTATAAATATTTTTTTTTACAACCGAATAGGATAGATTAAGTTATTGTCTTCCTTAGTTAGTTTATTGCGAATTTTAATTCTAGAATTTAAATTCAATGCTTAGTTAAATATTTAATCATTATTTAGTTTAATTATTGTTTTTAGCATAGTTAATTAGTTTTTAATCTAGCCAATTTAGATAAAGAATAGTTTTTTTTTTATTAATAGCTTTTAATTTTACGTTAATTTCTTTTCTTATTGATTAGATTAGAATTGTACTTAGTTTAATTACATTTGAAGTAAATTAGATTAAATAGCTTAAATTTAATTAGATTAGCCGAATTATGTTTTTATCCCAATCATCATTTTTTGTTTCAATAGAATAGTTATTATTTTTTTTTAACGTGAGTAGCTACATATTAAGGTAGTTTTTTAATGAAGTTAGATTAGGTTATTTGATTCAAGTAATTTAATTAGTTTAGAATTATGTTTAATCGTGTACACCATGTAGATAAGTTATAATAGTAGTTGTTGATTTCTCTTTTATTTCAATTCATTGTTAGTTAGATAGATAGCTTAGATTAATTTATTTATTGAACCAGATTAATGTTAGTCTAATATATTAGTTAGTATAGCTTTAAATAGAGTCACATTACTTAGTTTTAGTTTTAATTTAGAGTGGGTTTATCTTACATAGTTTATTAAAGAAATAGAATAGCCAATTCTTTATTTTATTAGTTAAGAAGATTAAATAGCCTAAGTTCATTTTTTTATTATTAGTTATTTCCTATCAATTAGCTTTGTTGATCCGTACAGTAGATAGTAATTGTTAATTAGTTAGTTTGTTTTTTTTGTTTGTCATTTAATTAGCTAGTTGTTTGTTAAATTCAATTCTTGATTTATGTTAGTTTTCTTTATTTCTAGATTGTTAAATTTGTTATTTCCGTATAGTAGTTGTTAGATATTAGGTTAGTTAGTTTGTTATTTTCTTGTTCTTGTTTATTTAACATGTTAGTAAAGTTTTGAATTTTGTATGTTAGTCGGTTAGCATTGTTAATTAGGTAGTTAATTTTCTTTGTCAGTTAGTTCTTGTTAGTTTTTGTTATTTATTATTGTTAGATTAATTAATTAGTTAGTTATTTATATTAGTTTTAATTCCTTTCTTGATTTTTAGCTAGTTTACTTTCTTGATTTAGTTAGATTGTTATTAGTTTGTTGAATAAATTAGTTTCTTGATTGTTAGTTAGTTAGTTTTACTATTTTGTCTTTTAGTGGAGTAGTTATTATATGTAATTAGTTATTACAGGATAGTTATATTCTTGTTTTTATGATTTCTAACTAAACTAACATTAAATTTTTATGTAGTTTTTTTGTGGTTTGTTTTTGTTTTGTGATTTTGTTTTGCAGGAAAGCGGTTGGACACACAGTAGGCCCTCAAAAGTACCCATGAACCCTTTGAGGTCCCCAAAAAGTCCTTTCAAGCCCTTTAGAGAACCCCTTAAGAGAGCCCTTCATGAATAGGAAAGAAAGAGCATAAATCAAAGGGACAAGAAGCTCAAGCATTGATGACCCTTTTTCTCTTTTCTTTTAGATTATGGTTGTCTGTTTCATTAATTTAAACTTATAAAAGACTTGTAATTAATTATTATTTGTTTAAGACCTTCATAGAGGGTCATACTCTTAGTTTATTAATTAATTATTTTTATTTTCAAGGCAATAAAGAGTATATTTTCGTGAAATACAAAGTTTTCTCTCGTTCCCTGAGTTTGACTCGGATTCACCACTAGTGTGAGTCAGTTTTTATCATTTGGTGTATGGCTTACATAAATCATTTCCATCAAAAATATCTTTTAAAAATCTATTTCATAAAACTTACACCACTAGCCAACAGTATTTCAAAAGCCTATTATTGATCATATGTCTTAGAATTTTATGCAATCACTAGCAGGTTCACAAATGCACAATCCATAGATGATGTTCTCACCCAGCTTCTGGTAATCCCATAGTTCATTCCATGTTTAAGAGATCCGAATACAACAAGGAAGAGGATACTTAGTGGAGTTAACTACGGGTCTGCCGATACCAGAATACTCGACTTGACCATTGTCTGTGTAAGAAGTGCTTCTTAAGTTTGTTTGATGGTTGCGAATGTTCCAGATAAGTTCAAAGTTGGAATAAGTGATCTAGAAGGCCACATGTGATCCTATCTCTGAGAGCTCCTTGTGATTTGATAGATCACACACTACAAGAAAACAGGTCATTACCAACCAAAAAAATAGTGACGATAAATTATCATCATCAATAACAATTTAATTTTGATGACATATAATGTCACAGTGAAAACATTTATTGCCAACAATATTTTATCGTTGCTATTATCTTGTTTATAATATGAATAGGAAGACGCAGAAGATGGTTGGGAAGAGATAATGCCGATGATATTATTGTTGATTTTAAATTATGATAATAATTAATCATTGCCAAAAAACTTTTATAATTACGACAATAATTAATCATCAGCAATTACCAGATAATGATAATTATCATTGATTTTAATCAATACCTTATGATAATTATCATTGATGTAAAATCATATTGTCGATGATATTTATTGTTGGTTTTAAACTAACATAACCAATAATACTTTATCATCGATATCAACAATATAGCCGATGATATTTATCGTCGGTTATGTCCATTTTTTTTAATTTTGAAACTAACATAGCTGATGATAAATTATCGTCGCTATAAGAAAAATAGTCGACAATTTTTATCATCGATTATATCTATTTTTTATTTTAAAACTAACATAGCTGACAATAAATTATCATCGATATAAGAAAAATAGTCGACGATTTTTATCATCGGCTATGTTAGTTTCAAAATAAAAAAAAAAAAACAAAATTTGGATATAGCTGACTATATTGCTTATATTAACGATAATCAATCATCGACTATAATAGTTTCAAAATGAAAACAAAATGGATACAGCCGATGATAAAAATCGTCAGCTATATTCCTTATACCGATAATAAATTATCATCAGCTTAAAATCATATAGCCGACGATATTTATCACTAGTTTTAAACTAACATAGTCATCTATAGATTATAAATAATCAACATATTGACGATGATAATTATTGTCATCAATATATCATAATTTATTTCATTGAGTAACTAAGAGTGATTTTAAAAGGAAAATGTTCGTACTGTACAACAAATATCACTAAAAATGAAATTCGCATAATGTTTTCACAAAAATCACTAATTTTGCATGATATTCGATGTGAAACTCTCGACAATACTTATGAAAATAGCTCATGATTTTTGCATATATAGTACTAAGTTTGCAACAATTCTTGCAAAAATCCCTTACGTGCAAATTTTGTCAAGAGTTTTGCATCGGTAGTTGTGAAAGTGTACTTTCGATGAGGAAATCATAAAAAGGTTTTGGAATTGAGAGAGTTTTGCATGCAATCAACTTTAAGAGATGCAAAATTTTGTTTTAACATGCGAATTTACTTATATATAGAGAGAGTTTGTGTTCATTTTTTTTGTTTTTTTGTTTATATGTGAAAATAGTTGTAACCCTTTCCCTCTAGAACCCTAACTCTTTTCATTGTACCCTTGCGGCGATTCTTGTGAAAGTTATTTTGCTCTATTCTATCACTGACCGACTTCTTTGGTTAGTTTTTTCACTTCATTATGATGTTGATCGCCCCGATTAGTTTGTTCGCTTCATTCTACGTTTCTTGCTGTTTTTTAGCTTTGTTTTTTCCTTTAGATATGAGCAATGAATGGCCTTGTAGTGTTTTTGTTTGGTTGTTGTTGTGGATGTATTATGTATGTTTTCATATTGTTGATGCTTTATTTATGTAAACCTATGTTTTATTTAATATTTGATACATGAAAATTCTAAGTTTAACAAAAAGATGAAAGAGAAAGATGAATTTAACTAATCACCAACAAGAAAATAACATAATTAGATGCCAAAGAACATATCAAAAATTCCAATAGTGGTCTTTTTCCTGAATTCCTAATCTTTATTGTCAATTAAACTCCAAACAAGGGCATAACTTGTATTTTGACAAGAAAAAAGAGATTGGTCAAAATGCATGAGAAAATTTGAAAAGTCAAACATAAAAAGATCACAAACTATACTGAAACAGGACATGTACCTTGAGCATCTTTGATGTTGATACAATTCTAGTTCTCGCACCAAGCAATGGATGAGAGTGAGGCTGGGCTGCCGAGTGCACAAAAGGTTTCTCCTCCCCAAGCGGATGCGAGGGTGGGGAGTAGAGTAGAGGAGGGTAAGGGTCCAAAAGTGGATAAGAGTGAGGCTGGGCTGCAAAGTGCACAGTTGGTTCCTCCTCTCTAGGAGGATACGAGGGTGGGGAGCAGAGTGGAGGAGAGTTTAGGCTCAAAAGTAGATGAGAGTGCACAAGAGGTTCCTACTCCCTAGGACCCGAAAGTGGAGGAAAGTGAGGCTTTGAGGAAGAGGTCGTAGCGACCAACATGGTGTGATGCTTGTCTAGAAGTATGTTTCTCCATTTTATGTGAGCACATGACTTTGACTTTGACTTTAATCTTATTGTTTTGATTGCTAAATTCTTGAATAAAAGAGAAATACCTTATCAGCCAAATTTGTATTACTTTCGGCAGAACTCAGTAGCTTTTATGTATCTTATATACAACTTTATTATATTACAATTATTATATTCATACCTACATTGATATAAAAGCATTAGCAATACATAATTAGATAAATATTGTTTTGTTAGCATATGATATATATATATATATATAAACATTATCCGCTCTTGTACATTTTATATTGTTTAAAGCTATCGTACAATAGATGATTATATTGTTAGGCTTGGTTGAAGTTTCTTAGAATTGTAATGTGTCTTATGAGTTACACATCAATTGCTACACAAATTTTTATTATTTTAATGCTTTGTATCCAAAGTCTGAAATAAACTTATGAATTTGAATCTTTAAAATGTTATATTGGTTTGTGTAACCATAGATACTCAAAAAAATGTTATTTGTGCTATGAACATGACAAAATTAATTGTGAATGCAGGATCCATAGGGACCAAAAAATTTAGAGGGTCCAGCATCCCTCATGCACCAATTTTACTGGTTCTAAGTCAACTCTTGGTTTTGAACACTAACTCTGAATGCAAAGGATTAGCTAGATAAAATGCATTTCTAAAAAATCTTGAAGATAGAACCATGGTACACTGGTCACAATCTCCTAGAGTTCGTTGTCAATTTATGAAATCTGTTAAGAAATACATTCAAGTTCATAAGCAATAAGATGACCATTACAAAGGACATGGCATGAATCACCATATTTAAGTGTCATGGGAAGTCAATGATGGGACATCAGTGGTTAGATTTTAAGCAGTTGGGTAAACTACTCCTAGATGTAGGGGATGATGCATTTGCAGGTGATAGGCTCATGCTAGTTTGGTTAAGAAGCCACTATAACCTTGTCATTTCACAGAGTTCAAGTGAGAAGTTGATTTATTTTGGAAGGAAGGGCTATAGTCTGGATAAGGAGGTGAGAGGATTCTTGTTATACTTTTTTGATATATGTTTATTTATCGACGCTAGTGAGAAGATGATCCATGCATCATACTTGGAATGCTTGTAATCACTGGATCAAATCGATGAGTATTCATGGGGAGTTGTCACACTTGCACATCTATATGCAAGTTTGAATGAGGGCAAGAAGGGTAGAGAAAAAACTCGATGAATTTTTTGTATTGTTCGAGGTATTCATTCTTTTATTTTTTATTAACTTTTGATTTATATTTGAACATTATATAAAAAAATTTGATATACTTGTGTGTTAACCAATCCTTGTATTGATCCTTGCAGATCTGGATATGGGAGCACATATCCATTGAAAGACCCTTGAAACGTGAGCTTTTCTTTGAATTTTCTCATATTGCAATATGAAGACATGTTCGCAAAGATGAGGATTTAAATGAGTGAAGAGGGTTGGGTCATCATATTAGCAGGGAAGCTAGCGATACAGAATTGTGCAAGATTACCATGACACATGTAAGTATTCTTGAAATAATTTCTTACATTTTTTGCTATAATGTGATATATGACCAACCATGAATGAAATGTTATCGTAGGTAATGTGGTGCCCTTATGCAGATGTGGTGGATAAGGATAACCAGAATGTAGTTGTGGAATCAAAGGGCCTTGCGAGAAAGGATATTTGGTTGAACAACATGAATGAAGTTGAGTGCCAATTAGCCAGCCGAGTGGTCTAAAATTTTGACTATGTTCAGCATCATCCACCCGATCACCGTGGTGTACTAAGCAAAGTTGTCCATGGTACATACAAGGATCGGAAGAACGATTACCCGACATTATTTGAATTCAAACTTGAAGACTGTTATAACGACAGGGAAGACATTGGCACCATGGTACCTGATGCAGAGGAAGTTAAGGTCTAGACTAAGGATGAAGAGGAGAAAGTTTGGACAAGGAGTCCAAACATTTCTGTAGAGATGACCCTTTTAAGGAAAAAAAACTAAAGGTTAAGGAAGTTGCTTAAAGAAAAGGACATTGTAATAATAGGTCAAACTTCCCTTATCAAAAACATGGAAAAGATCAACGAGTTAAGGTCACACCTAAAGGAGTGATTTTGAAGTTGTAATTACTTGGTTGGATTGTATTGGACTCTTATGTATATTTTTGTATATGAAGTTGTAATTAAATTGTTAGACTATTTTGGACTATTGTGTATTTTTGTTTAATAATTCTTGTAATAATTGTTGATTTGTGTGTAAAATTGTTGTTATGGAATGTTTTCAATTTAATATGCCTAGTTATTTGAATTGAAGAGCATTTTCTATAAAAATAGAAAAATCTAAAATTTGAATTAAAGTTTGAAGTGTATTTAAAGTGTTTCGTAAGAGCAAAGTTTGAAGTGTTCTGTAATAGCAGAGTTTGAAATTTGTTTGAAGTGATTTTTCTGTAACAATTAAAGTGTTCCATAATAATCGAAGAGTAGCTTCTGTAAGAACATGTAAATTCTTATGATTCCATGCACATTTTCTTCCAATTGAGCGAATTTTCATCAAACTATGCAGAATTTCTATGTAAATTTGCATGATTTCGTGCGATTTTCTTCTAATAGAGTGAATTCTCATGAAACTATGTGAAAGTTCTAAAAAAAATCATGATTTTATGCATATTTTCTTAGAATTGGGTGACTTTTTCATCAAACTGTGTAAAAGTTTTATGCAAATGTTCACTATTCCATGTGCATTTCCTTTTAACTGTGTGGATTTTCATAAAACTATGCAAAATTTTTATGCAAATTCGCATGAGACCATGCACATTTCCTTCTAATTGTGTGAATTTCCTCAAACTATGTGAAATTTCTTGTATCTGCCTATTTAATAATTTAATTATTACATGACAGATCCATTTAACAGATGTATGAAATTTACAAAGCAACAACATAATTAAGAATGAAATTTACATCTAAATTTATTATCTAAAATTTATAATTAAAATTGATGCATAAACATAAACAAACAACTACAAATTTCAACCATAAATAAAGTTTATATCAAAATTACAACCAAATTTATAAATACAACAATGAATGAAGTTTACATCAATCTTACATCCATTGTATATTAAATTGTCCTTAGGATTATCCAGAGCTTAGCTAAGTTCTCCTCACCATCCGACATCTCATCATCTGATGGCTTCTCTTCCTCTCTCTCAATATGATCTTCCTTAAAGACGTTGCCTACCTTCTTTTCCTTCTCCTTGGCCCTCTCTTCCTCCCACTCTCAACATGATTTACCATAAGGTCATTGCCTTCCTTCTTTTCCTCCATCTCAGCCATCTTTGGCCCACTATTGCCAGACCTTCTTCCTCTCATGTTTATAAAATTTCATCATTTGCTTCCTGTATGTGTCTGTATCAATATGCAATAAGGGTTATATTAGTAACTTTATATCAATAGCTTAAAACATAAAATAAAAACAACAAATATTCCATAATCAATGCATAATCCATAATAAAATAAGAGTTATTAGTAATGTCCGTGAAATTTAATTTTTTGCCTAAGCCCAAGCAATGCATGTACATGAAGACAAATATTCCATAATCATAGTCGTAATAATCATATAGCAAGTCAATAACATGAGTACATATCCATTGATTTAACAAATATGTGCAAAGTCATTACAAGTTTATTTGCTTAGGAATATCTTGCATGACAGTGGCCTTCCAATCAGTGTAAATGTCATAGTCAAACCACTTTGTAAAAAAATAAACCTGCAATGCAACATTTAACCCTATGAGTACTTAAGAAAAATAAACACATTATTGAATAAGTAATGTTATCGTACAATATCTCTGAGGTTCTAATCAACAAGATTTGTAGACCTCATGAAATTTTATAACCTAAACTCCTTAGTTGACAGGAATCAAGATCTGCAACATAAATCGAGTTTAAGGTCATTATGCGGTTGAAAAAATATGTTATGTAAACGTTAAGCAAACCTTATCACATTCACATAATGGATGCGACAACTGGTCAGTCTCTAAGTAATTGCGAGCCACTTCTCAATTTTTTGGACTCTCAAGCATTTGTTATGAATTTGAATGTTTACCGATTAGTTTCTATTAAATGGTAGAAAAATAACAGAAACATCACTTTTGAAACTCAAAAAAATAGAGGGTAAGGTAAATGGTCTTTGGCAGTCCTACATCCTTTTTAGAATTCTCCTTATGTAACTTTTGGAGTCTCTCTATGAATCTTTTTAGGTATTGCATCATCAAAATAAGTGATACATTGATGTTAGATTTAAATGAATCCACATACAAACATAAAAAACAAACAACCAAACAACATGTGATATACTTACTTCACTGACCAACAATGTTTTTTCTCCTAACAAAAGCACTTCACTATTTTTTGGCTTCTACATACCTTTTTCATTATCATCACTCAGTTTTCATCGCGAATTAAAATTGAATATTAACACATATATGCAAGTATCATTGGTTGTATACACATATAATTCAAAATGTTAATAATTATACCTCAGCTACCTGAATTGAAATATTACTTGGGGTAGCATTGAGGTCAGTGACCTGCGCTTGTAGGTCATTCTTGTGTCATGTTTGTATGTAGCAGACATTGCAAGATACCTAAGATATACACAACAGACATAAGACATTAAAAAAGTTTATTGAAAAACCCTATATAAATTACAAATCAATTTTGTAATAGAATACTCATTAAAAACTAATAGCTAAATATTGATTGTGAGAATGTCATGGAGGTCAGAAAGGCTCCTAAGGGACCAAAGGATGTCATGGAGGAGGACTCTTCCCTCTCTAATGGCTCACTCATGCATGAAAGGACTCTCTCCTCAGACCCTTATACTCTTTTTTCTCTTTTTATATGGCTCTGTTTTTCTGTTTTAACTAATTTTATTACGAAAATGGTGGAATACAGGTGGACTTAATTTGGGGATATTGCTCACTCAGACACCGTCTATGTCCAGGCTAGTTTCTTCTCTTAAGGCTGCTATAAGAGTGTTTGATTTTGCTGATAAGCACTAGGGCTCTTATAGCAGTGTTCAACAGAAGGTTATTTTCCCATTTTATTGCTCCTATTCTGGATATCAGGTTCACATATTTTCCTTTATTTTTACCAAGCTCTCTTGCGGTTGCATGATGTTCTTGATCATGAGGCAATTAAACTATGGGATGATTGTTACAATTTAACGGATAGCTACACTGATGTTTAGCTTTCCTCTGGTATGTATCTTTACACGGATGTGTTACTTTAATACCACAATAGCAGAAAGATTGCATGGCAGTTTATGTATATAATTAATATGCCATTTACATGATGATTTATACTAAGATTTAGCATTTAATTTTGTAGTAGAGAAAGATTGCTAAGAAAAAAAATCTTTATGGGTGTAGCAAGACATTTGGCCAATATGTAATTTAGATTTTAGTTTTTCCATGCCTTTTACTATCCATATTCCAATAGCATTTATTTGAGTTGTTGCAGGACTATTCCTTGCTATTCATTTAGAGAGAAATTCCCAATTGCTTTAACAACCAGAGATAGTTATAGGATTTGAAGAAGTTACTTCCTCAGCCAAGCCCACAGTACATGACTTATAAAGATTTTTTAGGAGAGTAAAGATATTAATTAATCAGTTACAACACCAAGAGGTTTGCTTTTATTAAATGCATAGTTTATTTAGTTTATTGATATCTTTTTTGACATTGTTTGGTGCAAGAACAAGAATTGTATCGGCATCAAAGATGCTTGAGGTCTATGTCCTATTTTAGTATAGTTTGTCATCTTTTTGTGTCTGACTTTCCAATTTTTCTCATGCATTTTGATCAATCGCTTTTTGCTTGTCAAAATACAAGTTATGCCTTTATTTGAAGTTTAACTGACAATAAAGATTAGGAATTCAGAAAAAAGACGTTGGAATTTTTGATATGTTCCTTAGTGTCTAATTATGTGATTTTTCTTGATGGTGATCAGTTAAATTCATCTTTATCTTTCATCTTTTTGTTAAACTTGCAATTTTCGTGTGTCAAATATTAAATAAAACATAGGTTTACATAAATAAAACATCCACAATAGGGAAACATTGTAACATCTGCAATTTTCTTGAAATCCTTGATTTCTGTTGTTGAATCTATGTAGTGTAATGCGAGAACCGAGAAGCATGCTATAGGGACCTTAAATGACAAACCTAACCGTTGGTCTTGATACTTAAATAAACATTTGTTTTTTGAGAGGAATAAATATTAATCTTTGAGGGTAAATATTTTATTAGAGTACGTAGTGAAAGCTTGATGAATTATATTTTTGTGGTTCTTTTGTTTAATGTTTATATCAAATTTTGTGGACAAAATTTCTTTAAGGGGGGTAGAATGTAACACTTATGATTTTGATGTAGTTTAACTTTTAAATTCAAGTTAAATTTAGGAAAAATATCCTTACCTGTTTGAGTAAGTAAAAATTTTATGAACAAAATTTCTTTAAAGGGAGTAGATTGTAACAACTATGATTTTCTTGAAATTCATATACAATATTTTTTATGAAACTCTTTTTACACATTCTAATATTAGGTATTAAAATTCACCCAAAATTTTTATAAAATATTTAGAGCCATTTTTCATAGGCATTTATAATGTTTATCAAAGATAGGTCAAAATCATCATGTAAACAGAGCCAAAAGTTATGGTTCTGTTAAAATAGGTATATCTTCATTAATACCGATCCAAAATGAGCAAAACAAGATTCTAAAGTCAAGATCAAGATATGTAGATGATCGTAGTGATTTTATTTAGATTTTTTGGACCGATATTCATAGAGTTATTGATTTATTTCTAAAACTGGTCAGAAAAAATATATCAAACATCACAGCTTTAGGTTTCTCAGAAAATGATCTTGTAAAAACCCTTTTTAAGATTATAAAACCTTTAGAATCTTATTATTTCCGGTTTGTTCTGACTTAATATGGACTAATACATGAATAAAACTATAAAGAATCATATTCAAACATCAAATCCAAAACAACACTGAATCCAACTCAAGTTTAGATCCGAACCTAATTCAACCCAAGATCCATAATACAAAAGTATATGCAAAATCGTTTATTCACTTATTTAAGCCACATATTTTTAAATTTTATAATTATTCTTTTAATATTCTTCATAAATTAAGTCTTAATTTCATAATAACTTGAAATCAAGAAAATCAAGAATTTCAAGAAAATCAATAAAATCACAGATGTTACAAACATACATAATACATCGACAACAACAACCAAATAAAAATACTACAAGGCCATTAACTACTCATATCTATAAAAAAAAGTCTAAAAACAATGGGAATCACATGAATGGAGCAAAAAAACTAACAAATAAAGTTAATCAACGTCAGAATAGAGCAAAAAAACTAACCAAAGAAGTCGATCAATGATGGAATAGAGTAAAAAAACTTTCACAGGAATCATTGCAAGAGTACATCGAAAAGGGTCTCTTTCCACATACAAACAAAAAAAATAAAAATAAATAAACATAAACCCTATATGTAGAGGTAAATTTGCACGGTAAAATGGAATCTCACATCTCTTAAAGTTGATTGCATGTGAAAGTCCATCAATTCTGCAAACTTTTTATGATATTCACATTGAAAGTACACTTTTGCAACTACCAATGTGAAACTCTTGATGAAATTTGCACATAAGAGATTTTTGCAAGAATTTTCATGATTTTAGTACTATATATGAAAAAATTGTGAGGTATTTTTGCAAGGATTGTTGAGAGTTTTACATTGAATATCGTGCAAAATTAGTGATTTTCACAAAAACAATATGTGAATTTCATTTTTAGTGATATTTGTTGTATAGTATGATCATTTTTTGTTTAAAATCACTCTTAGTTGATGAAATAAATTATAATCTATTGATGACGATAATTATCGTCATCAATATGCTGATTATTTATAATCTATGGAGGATTGTTAGTTTAAAACTGATGATAAATATTATCGGCTATATGATTTTAAATTGATGACAATTTACCATTAGTATAAGGAATATAACAGACAATTTTTATCATTGGCTATATCCATTTTTTTAATTTTGAAACTAACATAGCCGATGACTAATTATCGTCGGTATAAGCTATATAGTTGTCGATTTGTATCATGGCTATATCTAATTTTTTTACTTTTTTTTAAACTAACATAGCCAATGACAAAAATCATTGGCTATTTTTCTTATCGATGACAATTTATCATCGGCTATGTTAATTTTAAAATAAAAAAAGTGATATTACCAATGATAAAAATCATCAGCTATTTTTCTTGTAGCAACGATAATCTTTTGTTGGCTATGTTAGTTTCATAATTAAAAAAAATGGATATAGCCGACGATAATAATCATTGGTTATATTGCTAATATTGACGATAAAGTATCATCGACTATATTAGTTTAAAACCAACGATAAATATGATCGGCTATATCATTTTATGTCGACGATAACTATCGTCGGTTGTTGATTAAAATCAATGATAATTATCATCATCTTGTAATTAACGATGATTAATTATCATCATAATTATAAAAGATTTTTTGCGATGATTAATTATCATTGTAATTTAAAATCGAGGATAATATCGTCGGCAATATCTCTTCCCGACCATCTTCCATGTCTTGCTATTCATATTATCGATGGGATAAGAGCGACGATAAAATATTATTGACAATAGATGTTTTCAATACAATATTATATGTTGTTGGGATTAAATTATTATTGATGATGATAATTTATCGTCGCTATTTTTTTGGTCGGTAATGACCTATTTTCTTGTAGTGAGTAAAATTTCATAAATATATAATCATATTTTTTATGAAAAAACATGAATTCAAGTGTTGTTTCCTAGCAAATCAACCATGCCAAACACACTTATATGATCAAATTTGAGAAAAACAACTGAAAAATTCATATTCACTCATGGTAGGTCAGCAATATATTTATGGTGGTATGGTCTTGGTTGTATAAATCTAACTGTACAAATGTGTTCAGCATAGTTTATTTATTATGTTAAAAGGTTTTGTCATGTCTAATACATCAGCATATGTTTTTTTAGACGGTGAAAATCAATGGCTCACAATTTATGAAAATCAGGGTGGTTTAGAAATGACATAAAAATAAAATTTCAGTCAACTTTAACATATAGAAATGGTAAAATAGAACATGTTAAACATGACCCAAAGGTTAGATTTTGCATTTAGAGCTCAAATCTATGTAAAACAAGTGTGCACCACCATAGATGCACCCATATACATATATAGACGATACAATGTATCATCGGATGCCCTGGGCATCAAACGAGGTTAAACGTGCAATCGAGCGTTGAGCATCCAAAAAAAATTCAAAAAGATAGTTTTTAGTTGTAGTTCTGGACCACCACTAAAAACTGTTTTGCGTAAAAAAATGCTCTAGCATTGAACATTTTGCGTGTTTGACAATACACCCTAGTTTATATATATATATATATATATATATATATATATATATATATATATATATATATATATATATATATATATATATATATATATATATAGAGAGAGAGAGAGAGAGAGAGAGAGAGAGAGAGAGAGAGAATACAAAGGAAAAAATAAAGTGAAAAGTGAGAAAGATTCTCCCATTTAGAATTTGTGCACATGTATTGTTTTTGCAGTGGATGCACAACATGGGAGCTCAAAATTTTATATTATTTTCTATATAAATGAGTTGTTGCATTCCTATGGCTCGAGTCCAAAATGATGGAAGTTGCAATGAAGAGTTCAATTCTAATTCCATATTATTCAATGCTCACTTGAACTCTTCCATAGATACATTTAAAGAAGAGATGTTTGGTTCTCGTTTTGTTTTCATTAATCTCTATAGCCTTGTCAACCAGATTATAGAGGATCCCACTGCTTACGGTAAGTTTGTAACGCCCCAAAATTTCAACCCAAAAATATCTGAGAATTTTTTTCTTTTAAAAATAGTGAAAAAAACATTTTTCTTTGGGTTAAACATTTTGGGTGGTTTATAGTATGATCAATCAACACAACTTAATTAAAATACAAATCATATTCATTATTAAAATTTAATTCAGTCTTAATAATTTAAAATTTATATAGAGTGTTTTTAGTCTCAAATAATAGTAAATATTTTTTCAAAACTATCCTCGAGAAAGGAAAAGACTGGCTCTCGACACCACCCGAGCATCCCGCATTTGCTCCACAGCTATACATCATATTTCACTTGAAAACTCATAAAATGGGTTAGACTCGTAAAAGCCTAGTAGGGATTACCAATACAGGTAAACTGAAACCAATATACATGAGACATACTACCGCACATTCAACTATCAAAAGAGATAAACATTCAATTATTTTTTACATGATGCCTTTGCATCACATTCATATACCACGGGCACTTCGCCCGATTTCATATGCATTGCATTTCAAGCAATGTGCATTGGCTTTTAGTCACTCTGATACTTATCATAAGTATCATATTTTTGGCATTCTCTGCACTCAAATTAGTTAAACATATAGGGCAACTATAGCATCCCTAGATATCCACAAGTAAGTGCAATGTGTGCTCCTAACTTGCATTTGCATTTTGGTTAAGTATTGGACGCAATAACATCCCTAAATATTCACAACTAAGTGTGGTGTATGTGCATAACTTGTATTTGCAATTCAGTTAAGTATTTAGTGATATAACAACATGCTTACATGATTAATGCCTATCATCACCACATAACAAGAATTTCATTAAAAAATAATTAATAATCTTATGTATGAGCAAGTAAATAATGCATACACTTACCGATGAAGAATCGATAGCCCTTTTCATGCATGAGTGACTTTAATTGCCTTTATTTACTTTTTTTTATGTGGTGCATGTCACGCATAACTAAATGCACAAACAATTATGGTTTTCACTTCTTAACCTTAACCATGTGGGTACTACACGGGCTTAACCTGGATCAGGTCTACAACTCAGGAGGGGTATATTCAAACAATTTATGGATTAACCTTGTCCAGGCACCTTTCATCAGTCCTGGGTAAGAGACGACATAATCGAGAGAGAGCTCTCAACACCATCATCCTGATGCATCAAACTTTCATTCATGAGTTTTGTGACCTAGCATCCCACGGCTAAAATGGAGGCTTTCACCTATCTTCGTGGCTAGGGAGGAGCAACCCTCCGTACTCAAAACATATTCCACAAAGTCTGGAGTACCGCTTACCCTCTCAGTGTAAGCCTAATAGAATTAATGTTCACATGATTGTTCTTTTAATCTATTAAATATACTATTTATCCATGCACATACAAAATAAATCTAATATAAGATTCAGACCTTCAATTATTGTTCATGGATGCATAATTCAATGCCAGATGGTGTAACTTTTATAAAACAATTTTTAAAATAATATTTTTAATAAAACGCATGTAAACCATACACCAAATGATAAGAAACTGGCTCACACTAGTGGCAAGACCGGGTCGAACTCAAGGAATAGGAATAAGGCAAATGCATAATTCACTTAAATTGCTCACTTTATTAATATCTCAAAAATGAAAGAAATTATAATATTCACAAGTATACTATTACTAAAACTAATAGAAATAATAAAATCCTAAAACTTAGCTCCGAGACTCAAATGAAATCTGAAGAAGCCAAGAATTAACCTTCAATACCCACCCTCCTCCATATGTATGTACAACTTACAAAACAACTTAATCTAAGTAGGCTCAAGCTATAAAGTTAGTACCTAAACTACGTAAACAATAAAGCAATAAATAAAGAAAGTAATAAGAACATTTATGAAACCACTAAACAACTAATTCCACAACTAGGAAAACAGTAACAACACAAATAGAACTGCAGAAAGCAAGTAAACCGATACTAACAACTGATTAAATCACTACTACAATGCACTAAGTGACTATCTATTTAACTATAATACAAAGCGAGAAAAATGAACAATTAAGTAAATAAATAAATAATTAACTAAATTTTTCTAATCTAATTCTCTAATTTTTGACAAGGACCAAAACCTACTCTATTCTAAAAATACTCAAAAAAATAACAGAATTAATAAATAAAAATTAATTCTAAGGAACATGACTGAACTACCCTAACTACTAAGTAAAACAGAATAAACATGGACAACCTTTAGAAAACAACAAATTTGAGAGGTTAACCGAGGTTATATTGGTCTTAAAGTTTGCTGGGATATTTTTGAAACCCTCATAAACTAGACCAAAGTTACATGACTCAAAAACTTCACCAAAATCTACAGAAAGTGATGCTAGAAAGTATGAAACTACCCCTTGTCAAAAGCAAAATAAAACAAAGAGACTGCATAGACCAGTTTTCAAAATCAGAATGAAAACCCATCAAACCAGCTTTAAATAGAATGAATTTTAATATGAAAATAGTAGACACCCTGATGAAAACAGTGGAAAAACTCTAGGTCAAAATTCGTTCAAAAATCATATAAAATGATGACCTCAAGTTCGCCAAAAAATAGGTCTTTTGTAGAAATTTTTGTTTCCACTATTCCTAATTATCTACTAATAAAAAATTAAATTACACCTAATCAAGAGTAAGTAACTAATGAAAATAGAAATTAAAATATCTAAAGTCTATTCTAAAACAAGAATTAACTAAATAAATTTCTGGAATTAAACGATGACAATTAAAAAATTAGCTATCTATTTTAAACATGTGTTACAATATCTACGCTAAATATCAACTAAAATCAAATGGACTAAAACTAATTAAACTAGACTAAGAAAACAATTAAAAACTATCTGCCACAAGCAATGAAGGAATATAAATGACAATAAAATAAATCTAATTATAATGCATAAAATTAAGGAAGACTTAAACAATTAAAATGAATTGTATACAACTCATTTACTAGACTACCTAATTAACTAAATCTAATGTGCTTAGACTAATGTACTACCTAATGCAACTAAAGCAATGAAATGAAATAGCTAACATTAATCTTAATATCAAATAACTACACATATAATTTAAGGAATCTAACTATAAAAGAAATAACTAACAGATGACTATCTATTCTAAGAATAATATTTATACTAAACAATTAATTAATTCAACTTAAAGCAAGAAAAATAAACTAAACACCTACTGGACTTGACAGAAAATGCAAATAATTTGACTTTAATTTAAAGATAACTATAATTTAATTAAAACTAATCCTGAAGCTAACTTTAGAAAGCAAAGTGGGGCCGATTATGGTTTGGACGTCTAAATGGATAGAACTTCAATGCTCCACGCCTCCTAGGTGGACCCCACTAGTTAATTAACCTCTAATTATCAAAAAATAATAAAATTAATTACTTAATTTATCTAATGGGTAAAAGAAAATAATTAATTACTAAAAGTAACCAAATGAACAGGAAAGGAAATTACTTAATGGGAAAGAAATAGATCTTACCTAAGACCCACTAAAGTAACTCTCTAATTTTACCTTACATAATTTTCTTACTCTAATTAAAACAACTAACCTAAATTATAACAACTACCCTATGAAAGTAAAATAGGAAATTACCTAAAAGTAAGGAATCAAATCAGCACTTACCCAACTCAACACAAAGTTGGCTTGTTCAAAAAAAAATCTCCTAACACCACTTTCAACTAAATTTTTTATGTTGAATTAATTAACTTCTAATTTAAACATAACTACAATCTAATTTCATAATTATAATTAACTAATCTGATTTGATTTAATTAACTATAAAACAACTAGTCAACAAAAAAAATAACTAAATTAGTTTACTCATATACACCTAAAACTATTTAACTCAATTTAACCAATCAACTACAATTAATCTATCTAATCTAACTACAAAAACAAAAATCAATTAATTGATATTAACCTACTAATAAACCAGGAATTAAAACAACCAAATTAGTTATTCATCATCTAACCTATTAAACCACAACTAACCTAATCTACTCACCCTAATCGAGCCCACTATTCCTATCGGTTATACCTGTCTAAAACCAGCCTGATCTAGATCTAACCTTGATGAGGCCAGATCACAACCAAAACCCTAAAATAATGGAATCCGAACTTAGGTAACTAAAAAAAATTAACAATCATTGTTAGACTACCCAACCGACTGAACCATGGACGACCGAACCTGGCCGGCCCACCCTAGCTTCAATCTGTTGAACCAAGATTGGTTCTTGTTTCTAAAAGAACACAATTTGACCTATGACCCACTATCCTAACCTTAGACACGAATGAATATCAGGAACTCATGCTGAAACTCTAAAGAAAAACCCACGTCCGGACACTAAACTTGACTCAATACTAGCTATAAGAAGTGGGTGGGAAGGCTCACCTCAAGGGTTGCCCAATGATTTGGAGGGAGAAAGAGCGGTTTATGTGTTTCGAGAGGCACACTTGCACATCTTTAATGGTCTGCAATATTCTTCAAGTTGTTGCAACCATCTGGGAGCCGAGCTACAAAGCGGAAGATTGATAATGAAGAAAAGAGTGAAGATTGGTTGAAGAAAGAACACGACTGATCTTCGGTAATGGTAGACGGCGAGCCAAATCTGATTTGAAGCTCCCACATGTTCTACAACACCTGTGAAAAAAATACAACAGCACACCAAGAGGAAACAAAACACGTAAAATGGAAAAGAAGAAAAAGCAATAAGAAGAAGAGGAAGAAGATGATGTGAACTAGAGAAGGAAAACTTAGAAGGTTGAGAGAATGAAAAAGAATGAGAAGGGCAGCTTTTCCAAAACACAAAAAGATGTGTTTTCCTAGGGTTTCCATCTATTTAAGTTACCAAAAAATATTCTTAATTCTAATAATTCCTATAAGACCTAACGTATTTCTAACTACATGCTACTATTTAATATTACAAACAACTACCTAACTACTTGCTATGGAGGAGGTTTTTGGAAAAATTCATGGAGTAAACACTGGATCACGTGGGCTTATGGATCTTTTGAGTTTGGATCTAGTCTATGATCCAATATTTAACCTTTGGATTAGATCTGGATCTAATTTATCTTGATGTTCGCTCCAATTACCTTAAAATGCTCTATTTTCTTCATTTTAGCTCAGATTCGAGTGAATTTTGAAACATGGCTTCATTGCACCTAAATCCACAATTACATGGGTTTTTATCCTTCAAAATACATAAAAATGCATGAATAATTTATGAAAATGATATGCATTTCATGCATTATCAACAAAGATGCTATCATGCCACATGTGAAATTTGTAACATATAAAACTCATTTATGCATTCAGTTATAGGCATTGATCATGATTAACTATATGCAGCCATACATAATCACATAAAACTATATAATTCACAATATATGCACTTCAATAGCAATGTGTATTCAATCATAAGCATGCAATAATAAGCCTTTTCAGTGTCATTCCCCTTTAGGCACTTAGAACTTTCATATACACAACATTATATGTTACATCTGCATGCTTATTTAACATTTAAGCATAGGCTCAGATCATGCATTAATTTCATGCATTGCTTATTCTGGTCCATAGCCGGTTTAGGACCTACTTAGCTCCATATCTGCTCTATTGTTCTGACTATCACTAGTCTATGCATAGTCTGATAATAGATCTCAAATTCTACAGAATATGCAAAATTTTATCAACTTTTCAATGTCGTAAATTGTTCATAAAAACTCCTTCGGATGAGAGAGATACCATCAATTTAGGCACACACATGCTTTGTTGTCCCGACTGTCACTGTTATGTGCATAGTCTAAAAACAGAGTTCAAACTTCTATAAAGTATAGCTTCATCAACTTTTCGTCACCATAAACTGTTCATAAAAACTTTTCCAAACGAGAAAGATACGATTGATTTATCGGACCAATGTCAGATTTTATACACATGCGGAAATAACATATTTAAGTGAAACTACTAACACATGTTTCTTATTTTCTTTTCATTGTTCGTCAAAACAAAATCCGTAAATTTTTTGTTTTCTTTTGTTTTTATAGGTTGGGGTTAAACAAAACCCAAATTTTGATTTATGAAAGCTCACCAATAATTTTGAAACAATAATCACATGTGTGTGTTCTTTTGAAAACCCATTTGGCTTTCAGAGACAAATAGCTTGAAGTGTTCTTTTTCTTTTTATTTTAATCAGTCACAATGGACCGAATGCATACGTACTACTAAGCATATCATTTTCATCACATCAATACATATAATAAGGATGAATCTGATATGCCTAAGGATGAAGATTTGCAAAATACATAAATAATTTCAAAAACATTTTCCACAGAATTCATCTTTGGAAATGCTTTTTTTCAAATTTCACATCATCGTCATGCTTGATTGTACACATCCTTACCTATATTAAATCCACATATTATCAGCATGTGATCATGACTATGACAGTCACACACACCGCCACATAGACGAACAAGATGACTTTTACCATGAAAACGGTTTTCTTAGAAAGTGTTTTGGTGTTTTCCTTATATGTAAGTTGTGTAATCTTAATCTTTTTTTTTTAGGAACTGCACTGACCCAGCCTAATAAGGTCTGGTTGGGTTGTTCCTCAGTTGATCAGAACTTATCCACGAGTGGATGAGTTTGTGATCCTTCGTACGGTCGGTTTTGACCAATCGGCTATGCCCAAATTACCTGATTAAATCCCATAGTGCAATAAAAAACCAGATTTTATTTTTTTGAAAACTCCATGCTCTTATACACATATATGTATATATATATACATATTAGTACATATGTATATGTATAGCATATGTATGCAATGTCACATCGAACTATATTCATGACCGATTCCTACTTAAATAGGTACATGAATTCATTCGTCGGTTTTGAAGATCGAACCAATGCTTAATAGGTTGAAACCTACATCAACCTCTCATATGTGATGATCAATGTATGATTTTGAACCTATTTACCCTCGAAATATGCTCCTATATACAAGCTCTGATCTATGAGTATTGAATAGAACCTCTACCTTGTTTCATTAAAATTGGTAGGTATGAACATCGAAACGACTGATTCAATAGCTTGATCCGTACAACTTCTTTAATGTGTGGCTGCAACTTCTTGATTTGCATACCTATAATGGAAGTTCAGACCTCCTAAACTCAATGGAGAAAAGAGATAAGTAAGATGGAAAAGATAAAAAGATAGAGAATTAGAGAGAGAAGAGAAGAGAAAAAATAGGCAAAAGTCTTGAAAATCCCAATAGGGGCATCACTACCTCTTTGGTCCATTTATATAATTTTTTCTTCTTGTTTTCAAACCTTCCTAATTCCTAAATTTTCAGACCAAACTTTCTAAATTCTAAAATCACTTAGCCTAATACTACTACACTACTTATTTGGTAAGTTTTGACTTCTTTATTTTTTTTCTCTCTTTGCTTGTTTTATTTTTAGGAAACTTTTGAAACATCAATTTCTAGGGTTTTCAACTTACAACTTTTAAATTTAATTTCTGCATGAAAGGTCACATAGGTTTATGAATTTGGGTTTATATCTGAATAATATCCGATAATTTCCCATATTTTCGGATAAATTCAGAAAAACATACATTTTTGTGCTAACCTTGTTTTCTAGTTTTGCAGGAACATTCAAGAAGAAGACTTAGTTATTTCATTTATTTATCTTATTCAATTCAATGTAAAAAGCAATGTAATATTTGGAATAAGAGTTACATTTTCTGCTTAGAATAGGACTGCATTGCATATAGTTTAATTTCTGCAAATTTCAATATGTGATGTATGATTCATGCATAGTTATTTTAAATTCACTATGGTTTACACGAATGGCACGTGCACAAGATTTTATGGAGTTTATAAACTCGGTGGGATTCGTATTTATGGCCATAGTCAGAATACGAAGAAAACCAAGATTTATGATCTTTATATCAGCCACATTCAGCCTACACTCTTAGGCTAACTTCAAAAATGCACTGCATTTCTCAAAGTTTCAAAAGGATTTCCCAATTCCTCAATGAAATTCCCTTTTCAAATTCATATTCATTCATTCATATCATTCAAATTGCATTATTTTTAAACTCATTTTCCAATTTCAATTTCAGAAAAATCAATTTTCTCAAGAATTTCCAAGTCTTTCTCAGGATCTGATTTTCTCAAAATCCTAAGTTTTCAAATGACATTTCAAAGCATTTCCCAAGTTCAAATCAAGATTTTCCTATGTTTTCAAATTCTCAAATTTCAAAATCCCAAGTTTTCAGAAATTCATTTTCTCATATTTCCAGTTTTCTTGAGAATTCATTTTCCATTTCAAAAGTCATTTTCCAATGAATTTCTTAGATTTTCTCAGAGTTCTCAAATCCATTTTCTCAGAAAAACAATTCAAAATTTCAAAATCGATTTTCTAAAGTTCAAATTTTCCTGAGAAATCACTTTCCAATGCAAATTTCTGATTTCCAATAAAATTCAATGATTTCCCCAGGAATTCCATTTTCAAGCATTTTCCAGTCCTTTTCTAAATGCATCTCAATTTTCCAAAGCAAGCATCATATTTTCTCAAACTTGCATTTTTCAAAATTCCATAGCACAAGCCTGATTCTTTGTGCATTCTAGGAAAAATAGAGCATAATTTAGATATTTGAGTCAAGTTAAAGCACGTAATTGATCCTTGGTTCAATTACCCCTGGTAAAGGCGCCAGGAACGGTTGAATCTCGTACCGACAGGCGGATCCCATTCCATAGAATTTTCCTGCAAATTTTCAAAACGGAGGCGAGTAATTTTCAAAACCATTTTCAAAACTTTGGTCGAGTTTGACTCGCAAAATTCGTTTCTCTCTCGCAAGGGAGGGGAAAAATTTTGTTATGATAACAGGTTTGGCGACCGTGATGGGACCTGTCCTCGCCTGATCAATTATGTGCTTTAACTTAGCTCATTTATCAAAATTATGTTCTATGGAATGTCAACATTAATTCTTGATATCATGTGAACCTAGGAGCCTAGACTTGAACCCAGCTGACATGGATTGCATGTAGACTAGGCATGGTTTGGTAGGACCATATTGAGGAGAATTATGCATGCTCACTTAGACTTAGGTCTGAAATACAACACTCCTCAATCTAGGACTGGTATGAAAACAATGTTTGCTTCTTCAAAAGTTTTCAAAATTCTATCTCTTTAGGACTTAGAGCCCTCTGTTTGCCTGCATGTGATCATATTTCAAAAACCACCCCACCTATGTCTACCCGGTCTTCACGTTGCTGAGCTCTCTTCCAGAACCATAGTTCGGGACAGAGCCTCACAACTGGGCCACTTATTTGGGCTAACGCCCCCCTGCCACGTACCAAGGGACATAGTCCAACGTATATCGGCAGGCGCTCAAGGATGTTTGGAAAACACAAGCCTAGACCCGAAGATGAGTTTTATGCCACGTACATCGAGCCTCGGCTCGAGTATATCGGCATAGCATGATTGGACACAGTTGATCTGAGCCTAGAGTCAGGATTAGGGTCCTAAAGCTCTTTCAAAATCAATGCATTTAGAGTTGGCTTCTTAGGGATTGTTGTATGTGCATAATTGTTTGTGATTGAATATATGATATTCATTTTCGCCTTATTTTCTCATATTTTTCCCAATTTTTCTAAAATACTGAACAATTTTTCAAAATACCTCATTTTTTTATCTAATATGAAATATCTTTTTTTTTTCTCAAAAACCCTGGATGATTTTTCTAAATTATCCACCTTTTCCTTCAAAACTCCAGGAGATTTTCCATTCTTTCGTTCCTCTGGACTTCGAATTTCCAGCTTTCATTTTATCCTGCCTGCAATTTTCAAAATTCTTGTATTTTTCCAAAGTCTAATTCCAGTCTTCTTGTCTTTCAGTCCAATGGCATCTAGTCAGCTCGATTTTGTTTTTCCTGAGGGTCACATCTCCTACGAGGTGCGACAAAGTCTTCCTGAGCATCGATCTCTTAGCACCGAGCCCTTCTTCCCCCGGTGGTACTATGTCTGGTTCAAAAACTTCTCTCGTATGTTTTCGGACCACTTGAGCGATTGCGGGTTGGAATTGGCATCTGCAGTGGGAAAGTTGACAGTCAACGGCAATCTGATTCATGCACTGGCAGAGCGGTGGAATCCGCGCACTTGCACATTCTGGTTCCCATGGGGCGAGATGACCCTGTTGATGGACGAATTTTCAGAGATTATGGGACTGCCCGAGCCAGCCGGTCAGCCTGGAGATCCATTGGAGCAACAATTTTTTTGATCATTGTCAAGGGTCTGGACCCTAAAGATGTTGTAGCTCAAATGACAGGACGCAAGTCTTGGCCACTGATTGATGAAAATGGAAATGACTATGTGAAACTGATCGAGATCTATCGACAATATGGGGCATTTGCAGAAGTCAGCTCATTATCCAGAAAAGTTCGAGAAAGAATTCAACATGCGATGGTTTTGTGCACTGTGGGACTTGCTTTCTTTCCAGACGGACAGAATTAAGTGGATGTCAGAATAGTTCAGCTTTTGAGAAGATGGGGAAGTCGACAGACCAACCGTCTCTCGATAGCCATGGCCGCACTTGCTTTTCTATACAAAGGATTGACTTGTTTCACGCTTGGAGAGTCCATCTTAGTCGAGGGATGTACCTATGCTCTTCAATCTTGGTTCCTTCAGCATGTACTGATCAAAGCTAGTTCGTTCAGATATAACGGCAAGGAGCTCCTTCCAATTGCACGGTACTGATTCCTGATCGATTACTGCAAGAAGAAGTGGTGTGAGACTATTTTGATCAAGAGTTATCACCTCCCAGATACACCTATGATATGGTAAGATATTCAAGCTACTCGGCCCATTTTTTTGTACCTACTACTATCCAGAGTGATGTGTCAGACAATTTTCTCAGAGACAGAAGCGCGTAGAAGCTCGGCTACTATCAAGGGTTATGCCAGAGTTTGACCTTGCATCAGCGCAGTGATCCGAAACACACCATTCTGCCAAATATGGCTAGGATTCTTTCATCATTCCCACTCTTTTCTCCAATCCTCGTGTCTCTGCTGATCATAAAGAGTGGTGGCAAATTGTTTGTCCGCCCCCTCTTTCTCAAGTTTATTATTAATACAATCATGTTTTCCCTTCAATGAATAAAAATCTTTCAAATTCTTCATTCTTGGTTTGACGACCTCGCCTAGGTAACAATGCATGATTTTTAGTTGTTTATTTTCTTTGCAAAGGAATGACAACGCAATTGTCGTAATCCCAGCGATGACTCAATCCCTAGTAATGGGATACTCTTTCAATTATCTACCAAATTCTCATAAAATATTTTTTTTTCTATATTCATTTCTATCCTGAATCTTCATCATCGAAATTTAATCATCCATTCTGTAGAGAGCATTAGTATTCCCAAGTGGTTCAGATCAGATCAAGCAAGAAGACACCATTGTGTCAGTGCATCAGTGATTTTAGAAGCAAGCAAGAAGAAATGGATTCTCCAAGATCTGTCAGAAGACAGAGTCTGAATAATAGGGATGACATTGATCCTGCTATATATCAGATGTTCAAGAAAATGATGATTAGGATGATGTCTGAGCAAGCTGAAGACAGTCTCAAAAAGGCTCCCATCAAGGAGAAGACATTTGTCTCTTTCTCTTAGAATACCACTCGACAAGAGCAACAAGTGATTCGGCACGTGCCTGTCCAATATTTTATTCTCGCCGATGTTCTCTATCATCGTGGATTCAGTTCTGAATATTCCAGATGCCTAGACGAAGATGAAGCCAAAGAAGTCGTGCGGGAGGTACACGAAGGCATTTGCGGTGGTCACATCGGCTACCAAACTCTTATCAAGCAAATCAACTGGGCAGGATATTATTAGAAAACTATGCTACAAGATTGCTACCATTTTGTAAAGAAGTATGCTCTATGCCAGATACATGCACCTTCCATTCATGCGCCAACGACATATTTGCAATCTGTCGTTTCGCCATCGCCATTTTCTATGTGGGCTTTTGATGTCGTAGGCCCCATTACTCCTTCTGCTTCAAATGGCCATAAATATTTTCTTTCCGCAGCAGAATATTTTACTAAATGGGTCGAAGTTGTCACTCTACGCACAGTAGAAGGCCGACATATAGTCCCATTCATCTACAAGAATATTATGTGCTGCTTCGGCATACCACATGACATTGTGTCAGATAATGGCAGTCATTTCAAGAATGAGAGAGTGAGGACATTCTGCTCAAAGTTCAAAATTCAGCATCATTTCTCCGCTCCCTATTATCCTCAAGGGAATGGTCAGGCATATGCCGCCAATAAAATTTTGATTAGAATCCTGGAGCGAACTTTGGAAACAGACCATGACTGGCATGAGAAGATTCATGATGCGTTGTGGGCGTACAAAACCAACATTCAAACTCCAACTAATGCTACTCCGTCAGAACTTGTCTACGGAATTGAAGTAGTACTGCCTCTACATGTTCAGAAACTTGCCTTGAAGTTCGCATCACTGCTGGAGTTATCGTTTGATCAATATCAGCAGCAGCGACTGGTACAACTTGATTTGCTTAATGAAAGAAGGCTCCGAGCAGCAGAGCATGCTCAATCATATCGGCAGAGGGTAGCCAGACAATATGCAAAAAAAAATTTATTAAAAGGAAATTCTGAGTCAATGATCTAGTGATCAGATCAATGACCTATCTCAAGCACCATCCGGGTGGCAAATGGTCGCCGAATTGGGAAGGGCCCTATGTTGTCGAGGAAGCATTACCCCGCAATTCATATCTGCTCATCAATGCCGATGGTGTGGAATTATCAGACCCCATCAATGCTCAACATTTGAAAATTTTCTATACTTAAATCCTCTATTCCATCCTTTATAATTCCTCAATATACTTTCTTCAACAATGGTCAAATTCTTCTTTCCCAGTTACACTGGGGCATTATTTTGAAAATTGTTTTCAAAACATCTTGTATGCAGGCAGGATCAAACAAATCTCTCATTTTGCATTCATTTGCATACATTTGCATTCATTTGCATACATATGCATCATATTCATTTCCCCTTCAGGTTAAGGGATAAACCTGAACTTCCCCTTCAGGTTAAGGGATAAACCTGAACATCCCCTTCAGGTTAAGGGATAAACCTGAACTTCCCCTTCAGGTTAAGGGATAAATCCTGAGACCCCGACAGTTGTCCAAGTCGTCGTGAGGGTGAAGACTGAAAATCTTCTATCAAAATCAATTAGTAAATTCTCAAAAATCCAGTGTTCGTGCTGGAAAGATTTTCAAAATCCAGGGTTCGTGCTGGTAAAAATTTTCTAAATCCAGTGTTCGTGCTGGTAAATTTTCAAAAATCCAATGTTCGTGCTGGTAAGATTTTCAAAATCCAGGGTTCGTGCTGGTAAAAATTTTCTAAATTCAGTGCTCGTGCTGGTAAATTTTCAAAAATCCAATGTTCGTGCTGGTAAGATTTTCAAAATCCAGGGTTCGTGCTGGTAAATTCTTCTAAATCCAGTATTCATGTTGGTAGATTTTCAAAATCCAATGTTCGTGCTGGTAAATTCTTCTAAATCCAGTGTTCATGCTGGTAAATTTTCAAAATTCAGTGTTCGTGCTGGTAAAATTTTTTTAAATCCAGTGTCCGTTCTGGTAAATTCTTCAAAATCCAGTGTTCGTGCTGGTAATTCTTCCAAAAACAGTATTCGTACTGATCTATTTTCAAAATCCAGTACTTATATTGGTTCATTTCCAAAATCCGGTATTCACATTGGTACATCTTTCAAAATCCAATTTTTATTGGTCAAACTTTCTAAATCTGGTTTTACTGGTTAATGTTTTCAAACTTAATCCATGCTGATCTAGTCTTCTTGCGGGATTCGAGTTCTAACTCGAATTTTCTTTCCTCTGGGATTCGAGTTTTAACTCGAATTTCTTTCCCTTCTGAATTGGTCTAGAAGATTAGAGTTCCGACTCGAATCTTCTTCCAAATCCAATTCAAATGTCCTAGAATTGGTCTAGAAGATTAGAGTTCTGACTCGAATCTTCTTCCAAATCCAATTTCAAATATCAAATTTCAAATTTCAAAGTTCCAAATTCTAATTTCGGCCCTCGGGGCACCCAATTTCCAAATTTCCAATTTTGACCTTCGGGTCAATCAATTTCCCAATTTCCAATTTCCAATTTCCAAGGTTCAAATTCCAAATTTCCAATTTCGACCTTCGGGTCAATCAACTTCAATTTCGACTTTCGGGTCAATCAATTTCCAATTTCCAATTTCCAATTTCCAATTTCCAATTTCAAATACCAAATTTTAAATTTCCAATTTCCAAATTCCAATTTCAAATACCAAATTTTAAATTTCCAATTTCCAAATTTCCAATTTCCAAATTCCAAATTCCAATTTCAAATACCAAATTTTAAATTTCTAATTTCCAATTTCCAATTTCCAATTTCCAATTTCCAATTTCCAATTTCCAATTTCCAATTTCCAATTTCCAATTTCCAATTTCCAATTTCCAATTTCCAATTTCCAATTTCCAATTTCCAATTTCCAATTTCCAATTTTGACATCCGGGTCACCCAATTCTCTATTTCAACCTTCGGGTCACTCGATTTCTAATTTTGACCTTCGGGTCATTCAAATCCTCAATTTCGACCTTCGGGTTATTCAATCCTTCAATCTCAACCTTTGATTTCCCATTTCAACCCCTTGTGTCATTCGACTCCCAATTTCGACCTTCGGGTCATCTAATTTGATCAATCAGGCCTCTAGGCCGTCCACTCTATCAGATTCTAGCCTTTGGGTTACGATCTTACCAACATCAATCATTCTCCTGCCTTCGGTTTAACAAATCCTGCTTTCGAGCTGGTCGGTCAACAAATCCTGCTTTCGAGCTGGTCGGTCAAACCAAATCCTGCTTTCGAGCTGGTCGGTCAACAAATCTTACTTTCGAGCTGGTCGGTCAACAAATCCTGCTTTCGAGCTGGTCGGTCATCAAATCCTGCTTTCGAGCTGGTCGGTCAAACCAAATCCTGCTTTCGAGCTGGTAAAACAAAACAAATCCTGCTTTCGAGCTGGTCGGTCATCAAATCTTGCTTTTGAGCCGGTCGGTCAAACCAAATCCTGCTTTTGAGTTGGTAAAACAAAACAAATCCTGCTTTCGAGCTGGTAAATCAAAACAAAACCTAACTTTCAAGTTGATCTCTTACTAAAGTATTTTCAGGATTCAGTTTAGTCATGGATGTGTTGCGTAGTGCTTCAGATGCTCGCTCTCACCAAGGATTTCAAGAAAATTTTGCCAATTTGTCATTAAATATTTGTTGATTTCAAAATCTTTATTGCACAAAAACATTACCTTAGAATACCTTCAGTACTACTTCCGAAAGGACAAAGCTTTCGCGAAAAAAGATTTAAAATTCAGAATTTTTCTATTGGCCGACCAAAAGGATGAAGAATAAATCCTCGATATGGCCAGCAAAAGAAATTCAATGTTGTTGCAAAGCCATAAGTAATCGGTATTGATCACAGTCAATGGCACATTTTTAAAGATCATTCTTGGAAAATAAAGCAGTCGAAATATCCTGGGTGATACAGAAAAATCCATTCAATCCCTATATCTCCTCAATCACCTAAAGCTACAATTAAACATCTGCAAAAGGGATTTCTCAACTGTCGTCAAGATGAAGGCGAATTAGGCGAGTAGACCCCCGGGGCCAAAGAAGATTTGAATCATCTCCAAGATGACGGAGTTTGTGACGGATCCTTCCAGGGAAAGTTCAGAGCACCGTCAAGATGAAGGCGACTGCGATGAGCCTCCCGACAAACCCTAAAGGATATTTAATTTCCTCTATCATCAAGAGATTTTCAACCAATGAGCCAATAACTGTCAATATAATCCCTGAGAAAAAAAAGAAGGATCGGAGCATCTCTGAGATGAAGGAGTTTGTGACGTACCCTTCCAAAAAAAAAAGAGAGAAAAGTCAAGACATCTCCAAAATGAAGGATGATGTAATCCCCAAAAACCCAAGAAAGCTCTAATTCTGCCAATAAAAAAAAAGAGTGGGCAGAAAGATCATCATGAGAAAAGAATCCCAGGATATCAGACTGCTGAATCTGTCAAGAATCCTCTTTAATTTGTGAAATTCTATTATCAATATTCTTTCACCAATTGCTTTCACAATGTCAAGAATACTCTCTTTTCTGCTCATATCAAGGAAATTGATAGCTTCCTTGAAAGAAAGTCAATTGCAAGAAATTTGAATTCGAATCTTAATTCTACGGAGTTAAGCCCAGTCGGAGGTAATACTTCAGGTAGAAAAGAGGGATTATTTTCAAAACAATGTGCATCATTTTAAATTATTTTGAATCAACAACAATTTTCAACATTTTGACAATATTTTCTAGCCATCCTGACGTGAAGCGCGAGTTTGAGGTTCCTCTTTGGCGCATCCTGACATCAGTTGTTATCCCTTTTAAGGACTTGATAACGGGAGTTTTCAAGATTCCTTCCCTTCTGTTGGTATAATCTGAGCGCATGGGCTTTCAGATTCGCACACTTCCCTGTGTCCCCACTGACCCACCATAGACAGTTCAATTTCGGCTTGAGGTTAAGCCACCAATCATTTTCTCGCAAAAGGCCACCAATTTCAAAAGTTATTTAGTCTCAGCAATGAGGCGCCCAAAATCAAACCCCTTTTCAAGCTTTAGGGACCCCAATTTCATCCTTTTGCAAAACCCCTATCGAATTCATTGTGCGGAAATCCAAAGGTTCCATCTTGTTTTCTTTCTTCGAGGAATCCATTTCATTTTCTGCCCAATCAGGATAAGGGTACAAACCTGAGCCTCCTTTGATGAGGTATTTCATTTTCTGCCCAATCAGGATAAGGGTACAAACCTGAGCCGCCTTTGATGAGGTATTTCATTTTCCGCCCAATCAGGATAAGGGTACAAACCTGAGCCTCCTTTGATGAGGTATTTCATTTTCCGCCCAATCAGGATAAGGGTAGAAACCTGAGCCTCCTTTGATGAGGTATTTCATTTTTCACCCAATCAGGATAAGGGTACAAACCTGAGCCTCCTTTGATGAGGTATTTCATTTTTCTCCCAATCAGGATAAGGGTACAAACCTGAGCCTCATTTTGATGAGGTATTTCATTTCCCGGTCAGGTTAAGGGTTAAACCTGAGTTTCGTTTCTACACGAGGTATTTCCGTTCCATCCAGGTTAAGGGCAAAACCTGAATCTCACTTCTTTTGAGGTAAAATTTTTCTTCTTTATTCTACATTTCATATCTACCATTTTCATCAGGGCTAATATTTTCATATCCAGTCAGATCCTTCTAACTGGGGCATTTTTATAGCCCAAATTTGGTGTGTTTTATTTGCCACTAAGTTCGTCTTCAAGCCGGCTTAGTAGCAAAGAGGGGCATCTGAAAACACCCCAAATTTCCCTCATCTATTCTTAAAAATCCCTCCTCGTGTAGTGTCAACCCTGTAGGTCAGTGTAGGAGTCAAACCCCGAGTCAGTTTCAAAAAATCAACATTTTACCCATTTTCATTAGGAAAATTACCATTTTACCCGTAGGTCATCCCGGACCCCAGTCAGTCGGAGTCAATTAGCTCATTGGTTAGTTCAGAACATTTAGAATGTCAATCATCTCAAGCTCATCTGAGCTCACAATGAACAGGCCATTTTCATTTCTGACCATTACTGCCAAAATGGGATCATCTCTTCAAAAATGAGCTTATTTCTCACTCAAATCCAAGCCAATTGTCTCTGAGTCAGTCATTCATAGTCAGTTATACTCCCCAGAGTCTAACTTGAGCTCACCAGAAGTTCAAGCGCTCCAGTTTCAGTTCAAAACCATTTCCAAGTGTCTAGGAGCCCATTTTAGTCCATTTTAGCTCTTTCAGCTGAAATTGAGTTGAGTTCAGTCAATTGAGCTAGTGTTCAAACTTTGATTTTAGTTCATATCAGTATTACTGACCTTTGTTTCAGCTCAAACCCAGTTCAGGTTCGTAATTCACTTCATTCCAATGACCATTCCATACCATTTCTTTAAAAATGACAGCTTTTCTTGAAAATTCAGTTGGAAAGGTCAGTTGAGTCAGTGTCCGGTGAGTTCATTTGAGTTCTGAAACTCTAAAACCCAGCACAATCCAGTTTATTTCAGTTAAATCCAGCTCAAACCCTAATTTTCAGTGTTACTCTAGCTTGGCAGAGCTCGAAAATCATTTCTTCAACCATTTTTGCAAATTTTGTCAATTTTAACACTTTTTGAACTGGTATAAGTGTCAATCGGGGTCTAACATCCAAAATTCTTCATTCAGGGTTAGCATTTCGCATAGCATTTCATGTCATTTCTCATCATTTCATATCATTTCTCAGCATTTCATAACATTTCATCACATTTCATTCCATTTACGAAGTCCAGAACTCCAGTTTTATAAATTTCAATCCAGATTGAGTTTTAAAAGTTTTCAGAAATCAATTTCAAACCCTGGGTTTTCAAAATTGACATTTTTACCCCCAAGATTCTAAATTTGGAAATATTTTCTCGAGAAAAATAATATGGACTTCTTTCAAAGTTAAATTTTCAAATTCTATACTGGATTTGCTTTGCAACGAGCTATTAAACTTCAAAATTCAAGCTCATTTCAAAAACTGCCAAAAATAGCTCATTTCGTTTGGAAATATTTTCTCGAGAAAAACAATCTGGATTTCTTTCAAAATCAAATTTTCAAATTCTACATTGGATTTGCTTCGCAACGGAGTATTGAACTTCAAAATCCGAGTTCGTTTAAAAAACTGCAAAAAATAGCTCGTTTCGTCTGGAATTTTTTTGAAAAGACTATTTTACCCCTTTAATCGTCAAAATGAATTTCAAAAGTAGAATTTGGACCCGCTCTGAGATGGCCCATCCATTTGCATTCTCTTGTTTTAATTTATAAGAAAAGAAAAAAAAATTATCTTTTTCTTTATTTTTTTGTTGTTTGTTTTATTTTATTTTATTTATTTTATTTATTATTTTATTCTTCCTAAGGTGGGACCCACAAGGGGTTAAACCACCCTAGCCCTCAATACAGCCCACTTCCTTTCTTTTTTTCTATTTTCTTTTTTTCTATTTCTTTTCTTTCCCTCTTTCTTTCTTTTCTTTCTTTTTTCTTCCTTTTTCTTTCTTTCTTTCCTCATTTTTCTTTCCCCTCTCTCCATTCAGGTAGGCTCCTTTTCCAGCCCCCTCCTTCTTCCTCTTTCCCTCTCATTTTTTTCTTTCCTTTCCTTTTCCTTCTTCCCCTTTCTTTCCTTTTCTTTCCCTTCCTTCTTTCCTTCTTCCCTTTCTTCCTTCCTCCCTAGCTTTTCCTCTTGCCCAACCATCTTCACGTAAACCCTTTTGCTCCCTTTTGATTAACCACCAAAAACTTAGGGAAATTTTTGGATATTTTCCTAAGTTACCAACTTAGAAAATAAGATAAGATGGGTTCTTTTGGGGGTCTCTCTCTCTCTCTCTCTCTCTCTCTCTCTCTCTCTCTCTCTCTCTCTCTCTCTCTCTCGAGTTGCAGCCTCCATGGCTGCATTTTGAACCTTTCTTCAAACAATCCAGCAACTCCCTCTTGCAGCCCTTTGAAGTCCAGCGTCTTCAAGTCTCACAGCACCACCAAGGAGATTCTCTCTCCAGCCAAGGCAGCAACGTCTTCATCTCCAACACCAACACAGCCACCATCCTTACCTTCCAACAGTAGCTGGTCCATTCTGCTCCAGCTTCAGCCAAAGGCAGACCAACTTCCATTGTTCCAGCAGCAGGATCCATGTTGAAGCTCCCTCCTTCAGCCGGCACATCACCCTCCTTGTTGCAGTTGGCTCCTCCTCCCTTTGTAGCAGCTGCAGCCACCACAAGGGAATCCTCAACTTCAGCCTAAGCAACCATTGCCATCACTAACTGCAACAGCCGTTCAAAGCCAACAGCACAACCACCTTCTTCCTTCAACACCACTACCAACCCATCATCCCCAGCAGCTCTCCATTGGAACCAGTTGGTGTAGTAGCCCTTGGTGATCAGCAATCAACAGTTTCCTCCTTTGCAGCCGCATCAACACAACACCATTTCCTGCAGCTCTTGCTCCAGCCGGTCCAGCCCATATTTTGAAGCACCTCCTTCAACCATCTTCTTGGTAGCCAACGTCAACAACAAGCAGAATTCATCCTCAATTGTGGCAGCTGGATCCCTAAGGTAAGGTTCCTATTTTTTTTTTTTATTAACCTACAGATAATTTTTATTTATTTATTATTATTATTCTTATTGTGTCATGGTAAAAGGCTACGTAAAGAGGCGATTCATCCCTCCAATGGATTGAGTCCCTCCTTACAATGGCCAATACTAAGACCAAGTCATACCTTTGATCATTTTTTTTAATTGCATCATTATATTTATGTAGATTCCATGCTTATTGCATTCATTAAGTTTAGTTTTATTAATATTCGATTGATAGTCTACAAAATGTAGATCCATGCATGTAGTCCAGTTATGATTTTATATTTGATTTTTTTGTTTATAAATCTTGAAATTTTTATGATAGATGCCTATGTTTAGTTTTCATTTCTCTGCAAAAATTCGGATCAATTTGAGTTTAATAACTTTATCTAATAAATCTAAACTCTAGATCGGGTTTTAAACCCTCTGGAGATTCCATATTCCCATTTAGCAGGGTTGTCAACCCAAGATCGCCTCCATGTACGATCTGATTTTCCCTCAAAAAAATCACATTGGATTTATAATTGAATCTACTTATGATCTGGAAATTTTTAGGATTTTTCTGGCAGTTTTGATCTCTGTCAAAAATCAAATTTCCCAGACTCCTGGGAAAATCTTGATTTTCTTTCGCCAGGGTATAGACAGATCCTAATGCATCAAGTCCGCCAAATCCGTAGCCTGTCTGAAAACACTTTCAACATGAAAGTTGTTCCTAACATAATTTTCTGTCATTTCCCAAAATTTAGGAATTTTTGAATCTGTTTCATTATTTTTACCGGATTTTCCCTTTCTGTCTAACAGATTCCAATGTCCAGAAATCTCAGAGATTTAGGTCTCTGATAACAGCATGGCTTTTTCCAAATCATAACACGAATACCAATAGTGTCAAAAGATAAAATCTTTCTATGTTTGTCATGAACAGTTTAGCACAATTTCAAACTTTTTCCCATCTGTATTCTATTTTTCCCATGTTTTCTACCGAAACCTGTCTGTTTCCCCTAAATCCTAGAGTCGCCGGATTCCGATCCGACTTGCCGGAGTGGCACAGCTCCGACCATAAGTCAAAACCAGAAAATGTAAAAGGAAAAAATCCTTGCCTTACTGTCCTCTATCACCCCATAAAATTTGGGAAATTTTTATGGAAGTTTGATATCCTAAATCCCCTTTAGAATCAACATTTTAGGCAAAAATAATAAAATTTAGGGTTTTTATTTGAATTTCCATATTTAAAAATACAAAAAATTTAGATTTTCGAGCTCCATTATGTTTCTAGGGTTATTTTAGTTGTCCATGCCAAATTTGGTTTAATTCCAAGTTCATTTGTTCCATGTGTTAGTTTATCTTTAAATTCAGAAGCAAAAATCAAGTTAAATTCAATATTTTATGATATTTTCGCCACGTTAGGGTTTTTATCATGTACATAAGCATGTAGAATCATATTAGGGTTAATTTTAATCTCATTTGCATTTCATATTTTTCAATTTTGCAAAAATTTTCCCCTCCCTTGCGAGAGAGAAACGAATTTCGCGAGTCAAACTCGACCAAAGTTTTGAAAATGGTTTTGAAAATTACTTGCCTCCGTTTTGAAAATTTGCGGGAAAATTCTATGGAATGAGATCCGTCTGTCGGTATGAGATTCAACCGTTCCTGGCGCCTTTACCAGGGGTAATTGAACCAAGGATCAATTACGTGCTTTAACTTGACTCAAATATCTAAATTATGCTCTATTTTTCCTAGAATGCACAAAGAATCAGGCTTGTGCTATGGAATTTTGAAAAATGCAAGTTTGAGAAAATATGATGCTTGCTTTGGAAAATGGAGATGCATTTAGAATAGGACTGGAAAATGCTTGAAAATGGAATTCCTGGGGAAATCATTGAATTTTATTGGAAATCAGAAATTTGCATTGGAAAGTGATTTCTCAGGAAAATTTGAACTTTAGAAAATCGATTTTGAAATTTTGAATTGCTTTTCTGAGAAAATGGATTTGATAATTCTGAGAAAATCTAAGAAATTCATTGGAAAATGACTTTTGAAATGGAAAATGAATTCTCAAGAAAACTGGAAATATGAGAAAATGAATTTCTGAAAACTTGGGATTTTGAAATTTGAGAATTTGAAAACATAGGAAAATCTTGATTTGAACTTGGGAAATGCTTTGAAATGTCATTTGAAAACTTAGGATTTTGAGAAAATCAGATCCTGAGAAAGACTTGGAAATTCTTGAGAAAATTGTTTTTTCTGAAATTGAAATTGGAAAATGAGTTTGAAAATAATGCAATTTGAATGATATGAATGAATGAATATGAATTTGAAAAGGGAATTTCATTGAGGAATTGGGAAATCCTTTTGAAACTTTGAGAAATGCAGTGCATTTTTGAAGTTAGCCTAAGAGTGTAGGCTGAATGTGGTTGATATAAAGATCATAAATCTTGGTTTTCTTCGTATTCTGACTATGGCCATAAATACGAATCCCACCGAGTTTATAAACTCCATAAAAGCTTGTGCACGTGCCATTCGTGTAAACCATAGTGAATTTGAAATAACTATGCATGAATCATACATCACATATTGAAATTTGCAAAAATTAAACTATATGCAATGCAGTCCTATTCTAAGCAGAAAATGTAACTCTTATTCCAAATATTACATTGCTTTTTACATTGAATTTAATAAGATAAATAAATGAAATAACTAAGTCTTCTTCTTGAATGTTCCTGCAAAACTAGAAAACAAGGTTAGCACAAAAATGTAGGTTTTTCTGAATTTATCCGAAAATATGGGAAATTATCAGATATTATTCAGATATAAACCCAAATTCATACCCTCTTTGATATAAACATGATAAATAATGAATAAATTTCGAAAATAAACTTGAAAATTCGAAATTGGGGTCAAAATGACAAAAATACCCCTGATGACCTTGAAATCAGGGTTTTCTGAAAGAATTATTGTAAATTTTGGAATTTTGAAAATCAAATGAAATAAATCAAACATAATATGATAAAATGTGATGATATGCATGAAATCTTGAATAATTAGAAATTGAAATTTCGAAATTTAGGTCAAAATGACCAAAATACCCCTGATAACAAGACTATGGCCTTGAAACCAGGGTTTTCTGAAATAAATTTTGCAAAATTGAAAAATATGAAATGTAAATGAGATTAAAATTAACCCTAATATGATTCTACATGCTTATGTACATGATAAAAACCCTAACATGGCAAAAATATCATAAAATATTGAATTTAACTTGATTTTCGCTTCTGAATTTAAAGATAAACTAACACATGGAACAAATGAACTTGGAATTAAACCAAATTTGGCATGGACAACTACAATAACCCTAAAAACATAATGGAGCTCGAAAATCTAATTTTTTTGTATTTTTAAATATGGAAATTCAAATAAAAACCCTAAATTTTATTATTTTTGCCTAAAATATTGATTCTAAAGGGGATTTAGGATATCAAACTTCCATAAAAATTTCCCAAATTTTATGGGGTGACATAGGACAGTAAGGCAAGGATTTTTGCCTTTTACATTTTCTGGTTTTGACCTATGGTCGGAGCTGTGCCACTCCGGCAAGTCGGATCGGAATCCGGCGACTCTAGGATTTAGGGGAAACAGACAGGTTTCGGTAGAAAACATGGGAAAAATAGAATACAGATGGGAAAAAGTTTGAAATTGTGCTAAACTGTTCATGACAAACATAGAAAGATTTTATCTTTTGACACTATTGGTATTCGTGTTATGATTTGGAAAAGGCCACGCTGTTATCAGAGACCTAAATCTCTGAGATTTCTGGACATTGGAATCTGTTAGACAGAAAGGGAAAATCCGGTAAAAATAATGAAACAGATTCAAAAATTCCTAAATTTTGGGAAATGACAGAAAATTATGTTAGGAACAACTTTCATGTTGAAAGTTTTTGCAGACGGGCTACGGATTGGGCGGACTTGATGCATTAGGGTCTGTCTATACCCTGGCAAAAGAAAATCAAGATTTTCCCAAGGGTCTGGGAAATTTGATTTTTGACAAAGATCAAAACTGCCAGAAAAATCCTAAAAATTTCCAGATCATAAGTAGATTCAATTATGAATCCAATGTGATTTTTTTGAGGGAAAATCAGATCGTCCATGGAGGCGATCTTGGGTTGAAAACCCTGCTAAATGGGAATATGGAATCTCCAGAGGGTTTAAAACCCGATCTAGAGTTTAGATTTATTAGATAAAGTTATTAAACTCAAATTGATCCGAATTTTTGCAGAGAAATGAAAACTAAACATAGGCATCTATCATAAAAATTTCAAGATTTATAAACAAAAAAATCAAATATAAAATCATAACTGGACTACATGCATGGATCTACATTTTGTAGACTATCAATCGAATATTAATAAAACTAAACTTAATGAATGCAATAAGCATGGAATCTACATAAATATAATGATGCAATTAAAAAAAATGATCAAAGGTATGACTTGGTCTTAGTATTGGCCATTGTAAGGAGGGACTCAATCCATTGGAGGGATGAATCGCCTCTTTACGTAGCCTTTTACCATGACACAATAAGAATAATAATAATAAATAAATAAAAATTATCTGTAGGTTAATAAAAAAAAAAAATAGGAACCTTACCTTAGGGATCCAGCTGCCACAATTGAGGATGAATTCTGCTTGTTGTTGACGTTGGCTACCAAGAAGATGGTTGAAGGAGGTGCTTCAAAATATGGGTTGGAACGGCTGGAGCAAGAGCTGCAGGAAATGGTGGTGTTGATGCGTCTGCAAAGGAGGAAACTGTTGATTGCTGATCACCAAGGGCTACTACACCAACTGGTTCCAATGGAGAGCTGCTGGGGATGATGGGTTGGTAGTGGTGTTGAAGGAAGAAGGTGGTTGTGCTGTTGGCTTTGAACGGCTGTTGCAGTTAGTGATGGCAATGGCTGCTTAGGCTGAAGTTGAGGATTCCCTTGTGGTGGCTGCAGCTGCTACAAAGGGAGGAGGAGCCAACTGCAACAAGGAGGGTGATGTGCCGGCTGAAGGAGGGAGCTTCAACATGGAGCCTGCTGCTGGAACAATGGAAGTTGGTCTGCCTTTGGCTGAAGCTGGAGCAGAATGGACCAGCTACTGTTGGAAGGTAAGGATGGTGGCTGTGTTGGTGTTGGAGATGAAGATGTTGCTGCCTTGGCTGGAGAGAGAATCTCCTTGGTGGTGCTGTGAGACTTGAAGACGCTGGACTTCAAAGGGCTGCAAGAGGGAGTGGCTGGATTGTTTGAAGAAAGGTTCAAAATGCAGCCATGGAGGCTGCAACTCGAGAGAGAGAGAGAGAGAGAGAGAGAGAGAGAGAGAGAGAGAGAGACCCCCAAAAGAACCCATCTTATCTTATTTTCTAAGTTGGTAACTTAGGAAAATATCCAAAAATTTCCCTAAGTTTTTGGTGGTTAATCAAAAGGGAGCAAAAGGGTTTACGTGAAGATGGTTGGGCAAGAGGAAAAGCTAGGGAGGAAGGAAGGAACGGAAGAAGGAAAGAAGGAAAAGGAAAGAAAGGGGAAGAAGGAAAAGGAAAGGAAAGAAAGAAATGAGAGGGAAAGAGGAAGAAGTAGGGGCTGGAAAAGGAGCCTACGTGAACGGAGAGAGGGGAAAGAAAAATGAGGAAAGAAAGAAAGAAAGAAAGAAAAAGGAAGAAAAAAGAAAGAAAAGAAAGAAAGAGGGAAAGAAAAGAAATAAAAAAAAGAAAATAGAAAAAAAGAAAGGAAGTGGGCTGTATTGAGGGCTAGGGTGGTTTAACCCCTTGTGGGTCCCACCTTAGGAAGAATAAAATAATAAATAAAATAAATAAAATAAAATAAAACAAACAACAAAAAAATAAAGAAAAAGATAATTTTTTTTCTTTTCTTATAAATTAAAACAAGAGAATGCAAATGGATGGGCCATCTCAGAGCGGGTCCAAATTCTACTTTTGAAATTCATTTTGATGATTAAAGGGGTAAAATAGTCTTTTCAAAAAAATTCCAGACGAAACGAGCTATTTTTGGCAGTTTTTGAAACGAGCTCGGATTTTGAAGTTCAATACCCCGTTGCGAAGCAAATCCAGTGTAGAATTTGAAAATTTGATTTTGAAAGAAATCCAGATTGTTTTTCTCGAGAAAATATTTCCAAACGAAATGAGCTATTTTTGGCAGTTTTTGAAATGAGCTTGAATTTTGAAGTTTAATAGCTCGTTGCAAAGCAAATCCAGTATAGAATTTGAAAATTTAACTTTGAAAAAAGTCCATATTATTTTTCTCGAGAAAATATTTCCAAATTTAGAATCTTGGGGGTAAAAATGTCAATTTTGAAAACCCAGGGTTTGAAATTGATTTCTGAAAACTTTTAAAACTCAATCTGGATTGAAATTTATAAAACTGGAGTTCTGGACTTCGAAAATGGAATGAAATGTGATGAAATGTTATGAAATGCTGAGAAATGATATGAAATGATGAGAAATGACATGAAATGCTATGCGAAATGCTAACCCTGAATGAAGAATTTTGGATGTTAGACCCCGATTGACACTTGTACCAGTTCAAAAAGTGTTAAAATTGACAAAATTTGCAAAAATGGTTGAAGAAATGATTTTCGAGCTCTGCCAAGCTAGAGTAACACTGAAAATTAGGGTTTGAGCTGGATTTAACTGAAATGAACTGGATTGAGCTGGGTTTTAGAGTTTCAGAACTCAAATGAACTCACCGGACACTGACTCAACTGACCTTTCCAACTGAATTTTCAAGAAAAGCTGTCATTTTTAGAGAAATGGTATGGAATGGTCATTATAATGAAGTGAATTACGAACCTGAACTGGGTTTAAGCTAAAACAAAGGTCAGTAATACTGATATGAACTAAAATCAAAGTTTGAACACTAGCTCAATTGACTGAACTCAACTCAATTTCAGCTGAAAGAGCTAAAATGGACTAAAATGGGCTCCTAGACACTTGGAAATGGTTTTGAACTGAAACTGGAGCGCTTGAACTTCTGGTGAGCTCAAGTTAGACTCTAGGGAGTATAACTGACTATGAATGACTGACTCAGAGACAATTGGCTTGGATTTGAGTGAGAAATGAGCTCATTTTTGAAGAGATGATCCCATTTTGGCAGTAATGGTCAGAAATGAAAATGGCCTGTTCATTGTGAGCTCAGATGAGCTTGAGATGATTGACATTCTAAATGTTCTGAACTAACCAATGAGCTTAGTTGACTCCGACTGACTGGGGTCAGGGATGACCTACGGGTAAAATGGTAATTTTCCTAATGAAAATAGGTAAAATGTTGATTTTTTGAAACTGACTCGGGGTTTGACTCCTACACTGACCTACAGGGTTGGCACTACACGAGGAGGGATTTTTAAGAATAGATGAGGAAAATTTGGGGTGTTTACAGTTGTGCCCATCTAGGGGGACACCCCACCCTATGGACCTCTACCATTTTATTAAACATAGTTAAATTCAACTTTTTATTTCATAAAATCCATATTTCATAATTTATATTATTTTAGATCATGGATTTCAAATCTATATAAATCCAATTCTATTTTGATGAAATTACATCACATACATCTCAAATTAAACTCAAATTCATCTAAAATTCTTTTTTACTTTATTTTGATGAAATTTGCCAATTATTTTATAAAAATTCTAGTTTTTTTATAAATTTGATTTTGAATGCAAATTTCACTAAAATCAACTTTAATTCTTTATCAAATATCGTTTAACATTCATCTTAGACTAATTTGCAATTTTCATTTCTTTCTCATAAAAATCTTTATTAGTATTATTTTATTCGTTAAAAATACTTCAAAAAATTATAGGTATTACATCTAACTTTAATTTAAATTTTAAATTTGATTTCAACAAAGATTTAAATTATTATATAATTCAAATTCTGAATTAGCATTCAATTTAATTATAGTTTAGATAAAAATTTGAATCAAATCCAAATCTAATCCACATATCCAAGATCTATTTACTAAATCTGAATTAAATTCAAATTTGAATTTAAATTCTAGAAATTAAAATAGAAATTCAATGAGACTCCAATTCAAATGCACACTCAATTTGAATCCCGACTAAATTGAAACTCAAATTAAATTATAATTAAGTCCAACTTAAATTCAGATTAAATTTGATTAAAAATCAAAACCCAATTTAAAATAAATTCCAAGTTTGAAATTTATTCCAAATTAAAGCTCGAGTTACAATTAAATCTCACTTTAAGTTCAAATAATATTTTAGCATTAAATTCATCATTATTTCTCATAAAAATATCAAAATTTTATGGGTTTTACAAAGTTGCCATCCTTTGCTTGGCTTCATCTAGCATTACCATCAAATAAAGTAAATAAGAAAACAACATCATGCAAGGCTCATGGTCAAGATTCAAATTGAGTCTATTAATTTGGGTCACTTGAGCTGCACCAGCTACACACATCTCAAATGTGGATGACACCAACACCTTCGCTTTTCATCCATTAACCAAAAGACCATTTTCAATGTAAAATTAAGTTATCATTAGTCAAATTTAAGAGTTCTTTCTCTCTCTCTCTTTCTATCTATCTATCTATCTATATATATATATATATATATATGAGATCATGTTCTGGAGTTTTGTCTAAGAGTGTATGTCTACCACAGCGCCATTGTTCTGAGGGAGGGAGGCCATGGAGCCGCACACCAAATAAGCTTCATTGGGACACAACAAATCCCCGTCTATGTGTCTCGCATTTGCTTGGGCGCACAGATGCGCATGGGGTCCACACTCAGTGTGTCCCACAAATAGGGATTCAAACGCCCTTAGTAGCCATTTTAGTACAAATTTAATGACTTCTATAGAAGAAAGCTTTAGGTGTGTCAACTGGTAGGGTTTGGTTCGGACCCAGGTGGAACCAGACTTGGACCAGATTTTTGGGTATGGAATTTAGTCCGGACCCGAGTCTAAACCCGTCCATTATAAGAAAAAAACATACCCCAATCCTATAAGAACTACATGAACCAAACCCTGACCATACCCAGTAAAATTATATTTTTTATCATTTTTACATTGAAAATTGTGGGTCTTAATCGGAACTCGGGCCAGGTCTGGTATAAAATTTCACAAACTATACTCGAGTTCATGTATTAATCAAACCTTTGGGTCTGGACCTGGGTCTTAATCGGGTCTTCTTATTTATTACCATACCCGGACCTTATAGGGTTTGGTTAGGGTCAGGTCCGAGTAAACCAGACCGGTTGACACCCTTACTTATTGATGAAAAAAAGCATTCACGGCTTTGTTTTTTTCTTTTCTAAGGTCACAGATTGTCTTTACTGTAGCAAAAAAAATTGGCCCCTTTTTTGAAATCTTTGTTTCTATTGACCAAAATTATATTATTAACACCTTTCTTTGCAAGAAATAACAAGTATTTTTATTTTTGAATATTTTTCATTAAATGAGTAGTTGAAACATGAATGAGTTGCACGAGTGAACCGAGGATGACCGGAACCTGGACCAACAAGTCTCACCAGTTTTAAACAGAGTTTAAGTTTAAGTCTAAAACGAATGTCTGACTCGTTCACCCGTTTGTTGGTCAAGTAGGGTTGTGAAACCAGCCGAGCAGCGCATGGTTTGGCTCGCTATGAAATCGTTTGTGTTCAGTTCGTATAGCAGATGAGCTGAGCACACACAAAGGTTGCTCAGCTTGGTTCGGCTTGTGTAATCTCCTAGAATGTATCATATTAAGAGTAAGTGCTATATTTATTACAAGAAGTAGCTTTATGTACAAATGGTTAGGGTGTATTGCAAGATAAAAAAGGTTTGAGGTTCAAATCTTAAATCTTATGGTTGTCAGTGCCAATGTTGTTAAAAGTGTGTTTCCCGTGAAAACGCCTTGAAGTGCACCCTATAAAATGCATGCTCACAAAGCATATGCTTTTTTTACTTCGTCAGGCAAAGTGCTTCTACCATGAAGTGTACGCTTTATATAAGTGGCAATCAAATGCTTTGACCATCCTATTTTTAAAGAAAATCAAGAAAAAAAAGTTTTGTTGTTAAGCAAAGCCTTAAACCTTACTATTGTGTTTTTGAGTCACAAGGCTTTTGAAATTGTAGGACATTACACAAAAAGGATGTAACGCCTCTCATTTAAGAGAGGCGGGTTGGGGAAGGAGGTTCCTCCCTCTCCCCCACATTGTTAGTGGGGAGAGAAAGGGGCCCCCACCTCCTACCAATTAAGAGGGTAACCCCCTCTCCTTCACGTAATGTTAGTGGGGAGAGAGGGAGGAACCCCTCTTAATAAGGGAGGTTATGAAAAGGGAAAATCGTCCCTCACCCATGGCTTATAAAAGCCATGGGTCTTCTCTCTTTCAACCTCACTTGCAGTGAGAAAGAGAGAGAGATTGTGAGAAAGAGAGAAGAAAAGAGGAAGGTGGAAGAAGAAGGCAACGCGAAAGTTCACATTCGACGATTGAAAGGTCTTCTCAAGTTCTTTTTCTTTTTTTTTAGATTATGTTCATGGCACCGGCAATCATGGAGATAGACAGTGCCGACGATGATTTTTGTTATGACCAGCAACCCCAATGGTTGTCGGCACCAGTTTTATTTGTCAGGTTCAACTCAGTCTGGGCATGCCCAAACCATGTTCGGTCAAATGCGATGAAACATAGAGCAGGTAAGCTCTATGTCAAAGCTGGTCTTTTTGTATCAAAATAGGAAGCAGAAACTCCTTGTCACAAATGGTCCAGCAATTGACTCAGTCTGGGTTTTCCAGACTGATCTCGGTCACCGTCAGGTGAGCCAGGTTCAGTAAGGGGCGTGATATACTAATGTGAAGAAAGTTTGGGACTGACTAGTCTGGTCCTAAAAGAAGAAAATATTCTTCAAGACTAACTCAGTTCGAGATTGACCGGACCAAGTCAGTAGGAGACCAGCCTGGATGCAACCAAGGCTAGGTCAGTAAGGTTCATACCCAGACCGGGTCAGTAAGGTCTATGCCCAGACAAACTCAGTCTGGGTGAGTTTTCAGACCCATTGCATGTTTAAGAAAAAAAAAAAGAAATGAAGTTTTTTATTTATATATGTATATGTATTTATACACATATATATGTGTGTGTGCGTGTGTGTGTTAACCCACACAATTATGGAGAAAACTGAAATAAGGGGTATCTCAATTTTTTACCATAATGCAGATCCAATAGGACCCAAATCAGACTAGACCAAGTTAGGATTGGATCTAGTAGGACCAAACCGAAATAGAGCAAGTTGGATTCAAACCCAAACCTAGACTGTATCAATTTGGTTTTAATTTTTGCACCAAAGTGGAGAACCAAGGTCCGGATCTGTTATATTGGATTTGGACCTAGCAAAGACTGAATCTCTATTCTAGTTCGAGATCTGTAGTAAATGGATTTGGATCTGGATCTAAGTCAGGAAATCCAAAATTGAATCAGGAAGGTTCAAGTTCAAATTAAACCTAGACCAGTCAAGTATTGGGTTAGGTCAGTCAAAAGTTTAGAGTGGAAGGATCCAAACCCATTCGAGAAGTGAAAATAATCATTTTTCCCTTGTCAATGATCTTGGCATAATCCTTCACTCTAAGCTCAAAACTGGATGAATCTTGGTGTGTTGGATTCAGGACATAGTGAGGAATTTGACTGTCTTGTTTCTATAGTCAAACACACAATATATAAAAAGGAGTATCGATAGACCTTTATGAGGAAGGGTAGTTTGGTAATTTTAAAGTATGAAAAATGTCAGTTTGGCAATTAAGTAAGTAAGTTTTATGTATCAAACCAATCCTAATACCTCAATGAGTGATTCAATTGTAGGTTAGAAGTTCAATATATGCATATCGAGGTAAGGGATATTATAAACATGTTTAATTAATAATACATTTGTTTCTTGTGTGAGTTAGCTTATATGAAATCTTATATGTTTGACAACATAGTTGTATCTTGTATTTGATACAATTGTATTCTATAATGTGTTTCATGTCACATGAGAGAGAAAATGAATGCATATGAGTTTGCTTTAATGTCAAAAATGATTTCATGTATTTATAAGTTCTCAATACAAATTGCATGTTAATAAGATATAGTATTTTAGACAAAAATACATATAGAGAATGTAGAATTACATGCATGAGAACAGAATTGAGTACTTGAGGAGAGTTTTAAGAGTCTCTGCTTTCAGATAGTTTATTAAAAGCTTAAGTCAACTTAGCATGCTAGACTTAATCTCATAAATCCTGAAAGAGGCGACGAATAAAAAGGGACACCTAATAGCCGTTAGAGTGAGAGCCGCCATAAGCATGCGCCATTGGTAATTTATTGATGTAGTGTTACGATATTATTTGTGTGCTTAGATATTGGTGATATCATAACCATAAGAAGAGCTTGAGAAACTTATCTAACTTATAAAAAAAATAGTGAACTCGAGGTAGTTCATGTGAGAAAGCAATGAGTTACTTAATACATTCTAGGGATTATGTTTCACACAGCATTTGGGACTTTAGGCAAACCAGGATGTAGCATGAACCATGAACCTTAGAGAGCAGGTATAGCTTTTTAGTCTGACTCTTCGGCTAGCTGCCGATATGTCTTTTTTTATTGCAGTGCCTCGTGACTCTCGTGGGAGCACAAAGAGTGATTCATAGTTTGACCAATACCATAGAATTGGGGTATTATACACAGGTTGCTACACCCAAAGTAGGCTATTATTGATATATCCAATTTAGTATAGTAGTTAGCATTGAGAGGATGCTAACTTATGAGTTTTGAGAAGATTAATGGAGAGATTTAAAAGAAACAAACATGTGTGTTATGTGATGTAAAAAACTAAATTAAAATGAGAGGCTTAGAGCCCACTACAGTTATAAGTTAAAATCTTTAGTTGTTTATAAATATTGCTTACTGAGTTGTAAACTCATCTCTCTTTTTATAATTATAATTGTAGGTTCTAGGTAAGAAACTGACAAAAGGTGCTACAGTTCTAGTAGGTGTCCTTATGCGGACAATGGCGATGAGACTTTATTTTATGTTTTTATTTTATTGAATTTATGATATGAATGAATGATGTAGCTTGAGAAAGTTTTGAGTTATGATATTATGATATGAATCTAGAAAAAAATTTATGTCATGTTTTTACTATGCTCACTTTGTACTCTTCCCTCTGAAAAGTAATACCCATAAGCCCAGACTAGAGAGGTCCCAGGTCGGGGGTGTTATAGAGAACCTTTTGTGCCTCTCCCCAGTAAGTTGACAAAAGAAGAAGGTGGCTGGATTTTGCCTAACCAACAAAGGGGGATATTTACTCCTTTGAACCAGCAATAAAGAATGACATGTTGAATTTTCATGAAACCAACATAGAAAAACTTGTTTTTTGAGGAAGGAAACACCGGTTTTGGTTTTCTGGCAAACCAATAAACAAGAGGTGTATGGTGAACCAAAGAAGCAACAAACTATAAACATGTGCTGCCTTCATCTCCTCTGCATTTCTCTTCCTGTTTTGGTTGATTCTCTTTTTTTTTCTTTTTTTTGAATCTCCCTATTATTGTATGCCATTTTTGTATGTGGGTTATGATTTTTAAGATATTTTTTCTATACTTTTTTGTGTTGAAAAAAAAAGTATTTTTTCATTACCAAATAAAATCCACCTATTCCTTTTGATAGGTGGTGTCTTTAATTTTGAAAGAAAACAAGAAAGAAATAAGATAATGATTCACATAGTGTGGTGAATTATTTTTTGCTTAAACAAAAACATTATTTTGATGGATATTGTTGGCTTATCCCAACGTGGGAACCCTTTTAGTTTGCTGCTTAAGAATAATTGTAATGCACATATTCCTAATGATTGCATTTATGTTTCAATATCGATAAAATATTGTTCAATACTCTGAATTTGTTACATATTAGTATCAATTTATTTTTGTTAATCATTATGAAAAGTTGCATATTATGATTTTATATTGCTGATACATTGAAATGTAAATATTCTTGTTTAAAGATTTTTTTAAGTTTGTAACAATTGCCTATGAAAAGTATGCTTTTTATACTTCAAAAGCATATGCGTCTCTTTGAAGAGGTGAAACGCTCGCTTTTTCGTTTTTCACAATATTGCTTGGTGCTGACTTTCACACAAGTTTTTTTTTAACACGAACTCCACTTGCCTAGTTATGAACACGAGCCCAGCTCGAACAAGCTAGGCTCGACTTGTCTCGTTCAACTCCTTTACCAGCCATAGAGTCAAAGAATTGTGAAGTCAGTTCTATGGTTTTGCTAACTATGAGCAAAAAGAAGCTCCCACTACAAGAATGATGGTTAATAGAAGTCGCCCCTATTTTTCTCTTTGTTGCCCTATAGATCTATAACAGTGACAATCATCTAGTTTTGGCCTCTGTTGAGTAATAACGACGATATTTATATGTGGTTGTTAAAGGGTACACCGTAATAGCGGCGACTTATCTTATAACGGCGACCAACTTATAACCACAACAATTAAGTGGCCGTTATTTTCCTGTAGCGGTGACATTTTTGTCGTCATTATTAGCCTATTGCAGTGACGCTTTGTGGCCACTATAGGCTGTAGTGGCGAAAAAATACATTATTTTCTCTGTACCCAAAACCTACCGCTAACAATATATTACAATAAATGTGACTCAGCGGCTTCTCGAAGAGCGAGAACAGCATGGCTTTGGAAACACAAATTTGTTTATATTAACACAAGGGAGGGAAGAAAATCAGAGCTTGAATCGTTTAAATTGCTCAATAGAAACGCAGAGCACAATGACCAAACCGTGTTTCAGGATGCATACATACCTTGAAATCTTGAGCAATCTCATGCACAAGCCTCTGGGAAGGAAGCTTTTAGATCAGCAGCTCAGTATTCTTCTAATACTTATGAATTTCTCTCATAATACAATAAATAACAAGGTCAAAAGATGAACACACACAAAGAGAGATACAGAGAGTTTTGCATGAGTACATACCCAAGAGTGATAGTTCTGGTTCGATAACGATGGGGTTAATGACTCCACCGGTGGTTGTTGGGGCAGACTTCCTCGGTGCCTGTCAATTGCATCAACAATCAAAGCAGGCTATATGTCCCCCCCCCCCCCCGAACAGGGGAGTTAGCTACATCTCATGTTCGGGGTCCCAAAGAGCACCACGTATGTGTAAACACCCCAAATTTTTCACATCCATTCTCAAACAACCCTCCTCGTGCAGTGCCAACCCTGTTAGGTCAGTGTTGGAGTCAAACCTCGAGTTAGTTTCAGAAAATCATCATTTTACCAACTTTTATTAAGAAAATTACCATTTTACCCCTAGGACATCCCGGACCCCAGTCAGTCGAAGTCAACCAAGCTCATTGGTCAGTTCAGAACAGTTAGAATATCAGTCATCTCAAGCTCATCCGAGCTCACAATGAACAAACCATTTTCATTTCTGATAATTCCTGCCAAAATGGGATCATTTCTTCAGAAATGAGCTCATTTCTCACTCAAATTCAAGTCAATTGTCTCTGAGTCAGTCATTTACAGTCAGTCATATTCTCCAAAGTCTAGCTTGAGCTCACCAGGAGTTCAAGTGCTCCAGTTTCAGTTCAAAACCATTGCCAAGTGTCTAGGAGCCCATTTTAGTCCATTTCAGCTCTTTTAGCTGAAATTGAGCCGAGTTTAGTCAGTTAAGCTAGTGTTTGAGCCTTAATTTTAGTTCACCTCAGTATTACTGACCTTTGTTTCAGCTCAAACCCAGTTCAGGTTCGTAATTCACTTCATTCCAATGATCATCCCATACCATTTCTCTAAAAATGGCAGCTTTTCTTGAAAATTCAGTTGCAAAGGTCAGTTGAGTCAGTGTCTGGTGAGTTCATTTGAGTTCTGAAACTCTAAAACCCAGCTCAATCTAGCTCATATCAGTTCAATGCAGCTCAAACCCAAATTTTAAGTGTCACTCTGACCCAGTAGAGTCCCGAAAACCATTTCTTGAGCTATTTTGCAAATTTTATCAAATTTAATGCTTTTTAAACTGGTACAAGTGTCAATCGGGGTCTGACATCCAAAATTCTTTATTCAGGGTTAGCATTTCGCATAGCATTTCATGTCATTTCTCATCATTTCATATCATTTCTCAGCATTTCATAACATTTCATCACATTTCATTTCATTTTCGAAGTCCAGAGCTCCAGTTTTATAAATTTCAATCCAGATCGAGTTTTAAAAGCTTTCAGAAATTAACTTCAAGACCTCGGGTTTTCAAAATCGACATTTTTACCCCCGGGAGTCTAAATTTGGAAATATTTTCTCAAGAAAAATAATCTGGATTTATTTCCAAACTCAAATTTTTTAATTTTACACTGGATTTGCTTCGCAACGAGGTATTGAACTTCAAAATCCGAGCTTGTTTCAAAAACTGCCAAAAATAGCTCGTTTCGTTTTGAAAATATTTTCTCAAGAAAAACAATCTGGATTTCTTCCAAAATTAAATTTTTAAATTCAATATTGGATTTGCTTCGCAATGACGTATTGAACTTGAAAATTTGAGCTCGTTTCAAAAACTGCCAAAAATAGCTCGTTTCGTCTAAAATTTTCTAAAAAGACTATTTTACCCCTCCAATCGTCAAAATGAATTTCAAAAGTGGAATTTGGACCCGCTCTGAGATGGTTCATCCATTTGCATTTTCTGCTTTAATTTATAAAAAGAAAAAAATCACCTTTTCTTTATTTATTTATTTTCATTTATTTTATTTTATTTTTTTTTTTTATTTTTTTATTTTTTCTAAGGTGGGACCCACAAGGGGGCCACCCTAGCCCTCAATCCATCCCATTTCCTTTCTTTTCTTTTCTTTTCTTTTTTCATTTTCCTTTTTTTCCATTTTTTTTCTTTCCTTCTTTCTTTCTTTTCTTCCTTTTTTCTTTTCTTTCTTTCTTTCTTTCCTCTGCCTCCACTCACGTATAACATGCTTCCAGCCCCTCCTTCTCCCTCTTTCCCTCTCCTTTCTTCCTCTTTCTTTCCTTTTTCTTCTTCCCCTCTTCTTTCCTTTTCCTTCCCTTCCTTCTTTCCCCTTTCTTCCTTACTCCCTTCCTATTTTCCTCTAAAGCCAAATGGCTGCAGCCATTCACGTATATTCCTTCATGAAATATTATTAGTAACCTAGGTTTTGAGTTAATCAAAACCTAAGTTATGATAAAAAGAAAAAAAAAAAGAACGGCTAGAGGAAATTCTCATCTCACGTCTCTCTCTCTCTCTCTCTCTCTCTCTCTCTCTCTCTCTCTCTCTCTCTCTCTCTCTCTCTCTCTCTCTCCTTGAACTCTCTCTTTCTCTCCCCTTTGCTGCAGCAACCATTACCAACTTGCAGCCTTCCAACCTCTCTACAGCAGCTCCCAAAGAGGATCTGGATGCCCAGCCACCAGCCGGCGCCCCTTTGAAGCTTCCCTCCTTCAACGTCAGCCATTGCTTCACTTCCACCATTGGCAGCCACCTGCAGCCTCCTTCATCACAGCCTTCCTTGGTGGAAGCAATAGCCCAGCCAACCTCCATTGCTCCACCTTCAACAAAATCCAGAAGCAGCCTTCACCACCTCTCCTTGCAGCAGCACACAGCATCACCTTGCTTCAGCCAACATCCTCATCTTCCAACAGCAGTCTGCAACCCTCTTAGCAGCTGGTCTATTTTGCTCCAGCTTCTTTCAAAGTAGCCTCATCATCTTCCAAGGCACCACCACTTCCAGCCGGCGCTCCAAGCCTTCATCCTTCAACCAACCTTTGAGGCGTTTCGAGTCCAATTTGCAGCCATCTTCGGTTGATTCCATCACAACCATCTTCGGTGGGTGCAAGGGTAAACCCAAGGTAAGTCCACAAATTCCATCCTCTCATCGATTTCCCTTGTTTATTCATATATATATTTCATCAAGTTTCATTAATGTTTACCATTAGAGAGAGGATTTTCTATTTTTTTATTTTTTTTTGTTGTGAAGCCATGTTAAGGCTGGATCCAATTGGATATGACATCTCATCCTTTCCATGGATGAAAGTGTTTGATCCAAAAGCCTACATCAAATAGATTGTGTATCTCCTTTTCTTTTCCTTTTTATTTTTATTTATTTATTTACTTATTTTTTTTGTTTGTGTTTCAGCATGACTTTCATGTAGATTCCATGTATTGAGCATCTTAGTTAATTAATTTCATTGTTTTATGAAGGATTCATTCTATTTTGTTAATAATTGCTTAGATAATTTATAGGTTTTGATTTTGGACAAAGTCGAGTTATCATTTCATGTTTATTATTTTGTCAATAAATCCTGAAAAATTTATTTCAGTTGATTTAATTCATCTATGTTCTCCATCCAAAAACCTAGTTCCATTCGGGTTTCAGAACCCATCTAAGCCGACCAAACCCTAAATCAGTTTTTCTGTCTCTCTGAGTTTTCAATCTCCGCTTTAGCAGACAAGAACCTCCAACAACACCCTCGTGGGAGATTCGGATTGTTCTTCAAAAATCACAGTGGATTCATGATTGAATCTACTAATGATCTGGAATTTTTTAGGTTTTTCCAAGCAGTTTTGACCTCTGTAAAAAATTGTATTTCTCAGACCTCTGGGAAAATATTGATTTTCTTTCATTATGGTATAGACAGACCCTAATGCACCAAGTCCATCCAATCTGTAACCTTTATGCAAAAACTTTCAACATGAAAGTTGTTACTAATATAATTTCCTGTCATTTCCCAAAATTTGGGAATTTTTGGATTTGTTTCATTATTTTTCCTGGATTTTCTCTTTCTGTCTAACAGATTCCAATGTCCAGAAATCTCAGAGATTTAGGTCTCTGATAACAGTATGGCCTTTTCCAAACCATAACCTGAATCCCAATGGTGTCAAAAGATCAAATCTTCTTATGTTTGTCAGGGACATTTTCCCACAATTTTAGCTTTTTTTCCATCTGTATTCCATTTTTCCCATGTTTTTTACCGAAACCTGTCTGTTTCCCTTAAATCCTAGAGTCGCCGGATTCCGATCCGACTTGCCGGAGTGTCACAGCTCCGACCATAGGTCAAAACCAGAAAGTGTAAAAGGCAAAAAATTCTTGCCTTACTGTTCTCTGTCACCCCATAAAATTTGAGAAATTTTTATGGAAGTTTGATCTCCTAAATCTCCTTTAGAATCAACATTTTAGGCAAAAATCATAAAATTTAGGATTTTTATTTAAATTTCTATATTTAAAAATACAAACAAATTAGATTTTCGAGCTCCATTATGTTTCTAGAGTTATTTTAGGTGTCCATTCCAAATGTTTCTAAAGATTTTAGGTTTCTAAAGAAAAGGAAATTTCTAGAGTTATTTTAGGTGCTCCATTATGTTTCTAAAGATTTTCGAGCTCCATGTTAAGGCTGGATCCAATTGGATATGACATCTCATCCTTTCCATGGATGAAACTGTTTGATCCAAAAGCCTACATCAAATAGATTGTGTATCTCCTTTTCTTTTCCTTTTTATTTTTATTTATTTATTTACTTATTTTTTTTGTTTGTGTTTCAGCATGACTTTCATGTAGATCCCATGTATTGAGCTACTTAGTTAATTAATTTCATTGTTTTATGAAGGATTCATTCTATTTTGTTAATAATTGCTTAGATAATTTATAGGTTTTGATTTTGGACAAAGTCCAGTTATCATTTCATGTTTATTATTTTGTCAATAAATCCCAAAAAATTTATTTCAGTTAATTTAATTCATCTATGTTCTCCATCCAAAAACCTAGTTCCATTCGGGTTTCAGAACCCATCTAAGCCGACCAAACCCTAAATCGGGTTTTCTGTCTCTCTGAGTTTTCAATCTCTGCTTTAGCAGACAAGAACCTCCGACAACACCCTTGTGAGAGATCTGGATTGTTCTCCAAAAATCACAGTGGGTTATTTAAAAATACAAACAAATTAGATTTTCGAGCTCCATTATGTTTCTAGGGTTATTTTAGGTGTCCATGCCAAATTTGGTTTAATTCCAAGTTCATTTGCTCCATGTGTTAGTTTATCTTTAAGTTCAGAAGCGAAAATCGGGTTCAATTTGATATTTTCTGATATTTTCATCATTTTAGGGTTTTTATCATGTACATAAGCATGTAGAATCATATTAGGGTTAATTTCAATCTCCTTTTCATTTCATATTTTTTAATTTTGCAAAATTTATTTTAGAAAACCCTGGTGTCAAGGCCATAGTCTTGTTATTGGGGGTATTTTGGTCATTTTGACCTAAATTTCGAAATTTCAATTTCTAATTCTCCAAAATTTCATACATATCATTATATTTTATCATATTATGTTTGATTTATTTTATTTGATTTTCAAAATTCTAAAATTTATAAAAATTCTTTCAGAAAACCCTGATTTCAAGGTCATTAGGGGTATTTTGGTCATTTTGACCCTAATTTCGAATTTTCAAATTTATTTTTGAAATTTTTTCATTATTTATTATGTTTATATCAAAGGGGGTATGAATTTGGGTTTATATCTGAATAATATCCGATAATTTCCCATATTTTTGGATAAATTCAGAAAAACCTACATTTTTGTGCTAACCTTGTTTTCTAGTTTTGCAGGAACATTCAAGAAGAAGACTTAGCTTTTATTTTTTTTTATTTTCAATTCAAAGTAACCTCAAATGTAATAATTTGGAATAAGAGTTACTTTTCTGCTTAGAATAGGGTTGCATTGCATATAGTTTAATTTATGCAAATTTCAATATGTGATGTATGATTCATGCACATTATTTCAATGTCACTATGGTTTACACGAATGACACGTGCACAAGCTCTTATGGAGTTTATAAACTCAGTGGGATTCGTATTTATGGTCATAGTCAGAATACGAAGAAAACCAAGATTTATGATCTTCATATTAGCCACATTCAGCCTACACACTTAGGCTAACTTAAAAAATGCACTGCATTTTTTAAAACTTCTAAAGGATTTCTCAATTCCTCAATGAAATTCCCTTTTCAAATTCATATTCATTCATTCATATTATTCAAATTGCATTGTTTTCAAATTCATTTTCCAATTTCAATTTCAAAAAAAATCAGTTTTCTCAAGAATTTCCAAGTCTTTCTCAGTATCTTATTTTCTCAAAATCCTAAGTTTTCAAATGACATTTCAAAGCATTTCCCAAGTTCAAATTAAGATTTTCCTATGTTTTCAAATTCTCAAATTTCAAAATCCCAAGTTTTCAGAAATCGATTTTCTCATATTTTCCAGTTTTTCCTGAGAATTCATTTTCCATTTCAAAAGTCATTTTCCAATGAATTTCTTAGATTTTCTTAGAATTCTCAAATCCATTTTCTCAGAAAAGCAATTTCAAATTTCAAAATCGATTTTCTAAAGTTCAATTTTTCCTGAGAAATCACTTACCAATGCAAATTTCCGATTTCCAGTAAAATTCAATGATTTTCCCAGGAATTCCATTTTCAAGCATTTTCCAGTCCTTTTCTAAATGCATTTCAATTTTCCAAAGCAAACATCATATTTTCTCAAACTTGCATTTTTCAAAATTCCATAGCACAAGCTTGATTCTTTGTGTATTCTAGGAAAAATAGAGCATAATTTAGATATTTGAGTCAAGTTAAAGCACGTAATTGATCATTGGTTCAATTACCCCTGGTAAAGGCGCCAGGAACGGTTGAATCTCATACCGACAGGCAGATCCCATTCCACGGAATTTTCCCGCAAATTTTCAAAACGGAGGCGAGTAATTTTCAAAATCATTTTCAAAACTTTGGTCGAGTTTGACTCGCAAATTCGTTTCTCTCTCGCAAGGGAGGGGAAAAAATTTGCGATGATAACAGGTTTGGCGACCGTGATGGGACGTGTCTTCGCCTTATCAATTATATGCTTTAACTTAGTTCAATTATCAAAATTATGTTCTATGGAATGTCAGCTTTAATTTCTGATATCATGTGAACCTAGGAGCCTAGACTTGAATCCAGCTGACATGGATTGCATATAGATTAAGCATGGTTTGGTAGGACCATATTGAGGAGAATTATGCATGCTCACTTAGACTTAGGTCTGAAATACAACACTCCTCAATCTAGCACTTGTATGAAAACAATGTTTGCTTCTTCAAAAGCTTTCAAAATTCTATCTCTTTAGGACTTAGAGCCCTCTGTTTACCTGCATGTGATCATATTTCAAAAACCACCCCACCTATGTCTACCCGGTCTTCATGTTGCTGGGCTCTCTTCCAGAACCATAGTTCGGGACAGAGCCTCACAACTGGGCCACTTATTTGGGCTAACGCTTCCCTGCCATGTACCAAGGGCCATAGTCCAACGTCTATCGGCAGGCGCTCAAGGATGTTGAAAAAATACAAGCCTAGACCCGGAGATGAGTTTTATGCCACGTACATCGAGTCTCAGCTCGAGTGTATCGGCATAGCATGATTGGACACAGTTGATCTGAGCCTAGAGTCAGGATTAGGGTCCTAAAGCTCTTTCAAAATCAATGAATTTAGAGTTGGCTTCTTAGGGATTGTTGTATGTGCATAATTGTTTGTAATTGAATGTATGATATTCATTTTTGCCTTATTTTCTCATATTTTTTCCAATTTTTCCAAAATACCGAACAATTTTCCAAAATACCTCATTTTTCATCTTTTATGAAATATCTCCTTTTTCTCAAAAAAACCCTGGACGATTTTTCTAAATTATCCACCTTTTCCTTCAAAATTCCAGGAGATTTTCCATTCTTTCGTTTCTCTGGACTTCGAATTTCCAGCTTTCATTTTATCCTGCCTGCAATTTTCAAAATTCTTGTATTTTTCCAAAGTCTAATTCCAGTCTTCTTGTCTTTCAGTCCAATGGCATCCAGTCAGCTCGATTCTGTTTTTCCTGAGGGTCACATCTCCTACGAGGTGCGACAAAGTCTTCCTGAGCATCGATCTCTTAGCACCGGACCCTTCTTCCCCCGGTGGTACTATGTCTGGTTCAAAAACTTCTCTCGTATGTTTTCGGACCACTTGAGCGATTGCGAGTTGGAATTGGCATCTGCAGTGGGAAAATTGACAGTCAACGACAATCTGATCCATGCATTGGCAGAGCGGTGGAATCCGCGCACTTGCATGTTCTGGTTCCCGTGGGGAGAGATGACACTACTGATGGATGAATTTTCAGAGATTATGGGACTGCCCGAGCCAGCCGATCAGCCTGGAGATCCGTTAGAGCAACAATTTATAATTAATGTCAAGGGTCTGGACCCTAAAGATGTTGTGGCTAGCATGACAGGGTGTAAGTCTTGGCCACTGATTGAAGAAAATGGGAATGAGTACGTGAGCCTGATCGAGATCTACCGGCAGTATGGAGAATTTGCAAGAAGTCATCTCGTTGTCCAGGACAGCTCGAGAGAGAATCCAGCATGTGATGGTTTTGTGCACTGTGGTACTTGCTTTCTTTCCAGATGGACAAAATTATGTAGATGTCAGAATAGTACAACTTCTGAGAAGATGGGAAAGTCGACAGACCAGCCGTCTCTCGATAGTGATGGCCGCGCTTGCTTTTCTATACAGAGGACTGACCCGCTTCACACTTGGAGAGTCCATCTTAGTCGAGGGATGTACTTATGCTCTTTAGTCTTGGTTCCTTCAGCATGTACCGACCAGAGCTAGTTCGTTCAGATACAATGGCAAGAAACTTCTTCCAGTTGCACGGTACCGATTCATGATCGATTATCTACAGGAAGAAGAAGTGGTGTGGGACTATTTTGATCGAGAATTATTGCCTCCCAGATACACCTATGCATATGGCAAGAGATTCAAGTTGCTTGGTCCATTCTTCTGTGCTTACTATCATCCAGAGCGGTGTGTTCGACAGTTTTCTCAGAGACAGAAGCACATAGAGATGCAGCTGCTATCAGGAGTCGTGCCAGAGTTCGACCTTACATCAGCACAGTGGTCTGGAGCATACCATTCTGCCAGATATGGCTGGGACTCTTTTGTTACTCTTCCGCTTTTTCCCGTTCCTCGTATCTCTACTAGTTATAAAGAGTGGTGGCAAATTGTTTGTTCGCCTCCTCTTTCCCAAGTTTATTATTGATGCAATCATGTTTTTCTTTCAATAAATAAAAATCTTACAAATTCTTCAATTCTTGGTTTGACGACCTCGCCTAGGTAACAAGGCATTATTTTCAGTTGTTTATTTTCTTTGCAAGGGAATGACAACGCAATTGTCGTAATCCCAGCGATGACTCAATCCCTAGTAATGGGATATTCTTTCAATTGTCTACCAAAATTCTCAGCATATATCTTTCTTCCAGTCAAAATCTCTTTCGAAAGCTTAACCCTCAATTTTGCCCTGCAGAGAGCATTCATGACATTCAATGGTTCAGACAAGGTCAGGGAAGAAAACTACATCAGTTGAAGGCATCGCATATTCAACAGCTTCGGACGAAGAGATGGATTCCCCATGCTCGGGCAAAAATCAAGGGCAGCAGGTTGAGGATGACATTAATCCTCGGATGTATGCCATGTTCAAGAAGATGATGACCAAGATGCTGGCAGAGCAAGCTGAAGCCGCCACAGAGAAAACACAGGTAAAGCAAAAGACAAAAGGTCGGGCAATCAAGGGAGCCGTGAAGATATCTAAAAAGCCTACCCAGAATGTTGATACAACTGATGAAGAGGGATCAGCAGAGGATTCAAATGAAGAGTTTGAGACTCATCAGGCATTCCGCAAATCTACTCAGGGGCAGGGGTCAGCCCACAAATTCAAAGAGCAGTCCATCAATGACTCTGACCAGCCGCAGTTCAAAGATGTGGTCAGAATGCTTCGAGACCTGCAGGCCCGTGACAAGGGCAAGAAAGTCTTCACCAGCGAAGACTTCTATGATGGTTTGGATGAGGACGACAATCTCGAGAATCTCCCCAGAAAGTTTATCAAATTCGATGGTTCTGGAGATCCTAAAGCTCATCTCGCCATGTTCTTCGCTGAATGCTCCAAATTCAAGTGAGACAACTGGGCACTTTTCCTTTGTTTCCCTCGCAGTCTGAAGGGAACAACAGCAAAATGGTATGCAGAACATGTCAATCCTATCGAGCTGAAAGAATTTGACAAAGTGGTGAACATGTTCATCGAGCGATTCCTCTTCAATGTCGAGGCGCTTCCCACCCTCAGTCACCTATGCGGCCTCAAACAGAGAGAAAATGAGAAGGCCAGAGATTTCATTCACCGTTGGAGGTCAGCTTGCAACAAGATGAGGGACCTCATATCAGAGGGACATGCTCTGTCCCTAATTCTGAGTAACTTCTCACAGCCTCTAAGAGGTCTCATTTCTACTGCACCATGGAGGACATTCATTGATTTGACAGAGCGAGCCGAATGACTCGAATTGAGTATGGAAAATGGTTTCTACGAAGGCTTCACTTTCACCAAGAATAATGGCCAAAATGAGCAGAAGAAGAAGACTCATTTCACTCATTCTGTCAAAAATAATAATTGGAACCACCGTAAGGGGCAGAACAAAGATTTCTGTTATGGGGCAGGAAGTTCCAACAAGAACGATCAGAAAGGCAAGTCAGTGCCTCAATACAATAAGCCACTTCAACTAGAGCAGGGACTGAAGCCTCGAGAAAAAGTAAAGCATGAAGGGTGGAGTTATGACAGAAAATTCACTCCACTAGACCAATCCCTCGAGACTGTGCTCGAATATATGTTGACCAAGGAGATGGTCAAACTGCCTAGGTTGGCTGATCCCCCAGTTCCCATGGGGAAATTCAAAGATCAATTTTGTAAATTTCACAGAACAGTGGGGCACAATACTAAGAACTGCTTCATTCTCAAGAATATTGTTCAGGATCTCATCGACAAGAATCTTCTGGTAGAGGGTGTCGAAGATGAAAATATGGATATTCTAAAGAAACCCTTTCCCCATCATTCTACGGTGATCGTCTCTGAACAGTCTTTTCAGCCGCAGAAGCATATTAGGCCATGCTCTAAAAGGGATATGCAAGTCCAACATCAGATCCTTGTACTGCAGCAAGCTCAGTCTAAAGCTCAGAAAATGGATCTCATTGCAGCTTTTGGTAAAATGAAAGTATCTGATAAACCCGTTGGGGTATCTCCTAAGGTGGCTAAAAGAATGCCATGGCTCCCCAAACACTTTATTAAGCCCGCCCCGGAGAAAAGTGAGACATCCACACCAAAGCCGATAATTGCATTATCCAATGTCTCAATTTTGGACTTAGCTCAAGCTTCCACCAAACACCAGCAGGTGTTGAATGATCTGTTGCGGAAAATCAAAGTAAAACCGACCATAACTCCAGAAGACATGGCCCAGATAGTCAATCAGGCCATGACAAATGCTCTGATAACTTTCTCGGATGAAGATCTTCCCAAGCCTCATGTATTTCACAACAATGCTTTGTATGTTGTGATTCGAACCCGAGGAATGACGGTTCCTCACGTGCTGATAGATGGAGGCAGCAGCCTCAATATATGCCCGGAGATGACAGCCAAAGCTTTAGGCATCAAAGAGGAGGAATACATCCCGGACCCAATCACCATCTACGGGTTCGATAATCATGGCCAAACGGCGAAAGGGAAAATTTTCTTGGAAATTTTCATTGATTATTCAGTCCACTCTGTCCTTTTTCATGTGGTCAATGTACCCCCAACGTATAATCTGTTGTTGGGACGACCGTGGATTCACAATACGAACGCGGTGCCGTCTACTCTGCATCAGTGTGTCAAGTGGTCAAAAGGTGGAATGATCACAACAGTTTTGGGCGAGGATCCTGAGCAGAGGCTTGCACAACCCATGGTTCCTAGGCCCACTTTCACTACTGATATCCCTAGCATTAGGGGCATTGATGAGGCCAGTTTCGAAGAAAACTCAGGAATACTGCAGATGATAGAACAGCCAGAGCATACAGTGGTCATGACTCGATGGAGAGGCCCACAATTTTTTAAAATTAGAGGACGAATTGATTACATCACATTCAAAGATCATCCTCTATTCTCTCAATTCATGAAAGCCAAAAAGGGATTTGATCTGTTGGTAAAGCATGGCTATCAGCCTTTTCAAGGCCTGGGAAAAAATGGAGATGGTCGTCTCGGGCCAGTAATTCCTCCGCACTATCCTCAGAGGGTCGGATTGGGCTTTAAGGGCAGAAGATCTCAGAAGGGAACTATCTTTGTCAAAGGGACGCACTAAGGGCATCTGCTTGTCTTTCATTTCTATTCTTTTGTTTTCACATTTAGGATGATATCCCGTTTTATTTCAATCATTGTCCTCAATTCAATCTTTTAATAAAGTTGCAAATTTCCTTTGTCTGTCTGGATGTCATTTGTCTCTTTACATCTCATTATCTAATCTTTACAAAATTGCCATTATTTTGCTCTTTTATTTTTCCAATTATTTTCTCAATAAAAGCAGTTTGTTTTATGATGGGCGATTTCCCTGAATCGATTTATTCTTCAATTCTCAGAATGTCTTTCCGATCTATCAAGAAGCTCATTCTTAATCCAGAGGTCTTTTCGAATCCAACAGTGATTCATTAGGTTAAAATAAGAGCAGAATGTAGTCAGATTACAAAGCAGTCAGAAGAACCTGCAGAATTTGATTCAGCTCTTCAAGAATTACTAGAATTTGCAACAATTCAGAAACAAGATGAGCCATCATCCTTAGTTCAGGATCCGACTAAGGATATCAATATTGGATCAGAAGACGATCCTAAAATTCTCAAGATTGGCAGCAGTTTGAGCCCGAAAGAGAAAGAAAGGCTCACCCATTTTCTCAAGCAACATGAAGAAGTGTTCGCGTGGACGTATGAGGACATGCCAGGTCTAGATACCAAATTGGTTGAGCATCGTCTCATCCTAAAACCAGATGTCAAGCCGGTTAAGCAGAAACTGAGAAAGATGGATCCTCGAGTGGAACAACAAGTTAAGGAAGGTCTGGAAGACCTACTCAAAGCAGGGTTCATTCGAACCATTGACTATCCAGATTGGCTAGCAAATATTGTTGTTGTTCCCAAGAAAAATGGTAAAGTTCGAATTTGCATCGACTTCAGAGATCTCAATAAAGTGACTCCTAAGGATGATTATCCACTTCCTAATATTGATCTTTTGATTGATAGCACAGCAGGTCACGCTATGTTCTCTTTTATGGATGGATATTCCAGATATAATCAAATCAAGTTGGCCGCTCGTGATCAGTCTAAGACATCTTTTACTACTCCTTGGGACACTTTTTGTTATACAGTCATGCCATTTGGGCTTAAGAATGCTGGAGCCACTTATCAGCGTGCTATGACTGTCATTTTCCATGATCAGATGCACAAAATCATGGATGCCTATGTCGATGATATTCTGGTAAAGTCCAAAGAAAAAGAAGATCACATCGAAGCTCTCAATCAAGTTTTCAAGCGGCTCATTCTTTACAAGCTAAGACTCAATCCACAAAAATGTGTTTTTGGAGTCGAATCTGGCAAATTGTTAGGCTTTCTAGTCAGGAAGAAGGGGATAGAAGTTGATCCCGCTAAGGCCAAAGCTATCATTGACATGCCGCCCCCGACTAATCTCAAAGAGTTGCGTAGCCTTCAAGGACGCATGCAATCAATTCGGCGATTCATATCCAATTTGGCCATGAGATGTGAGTCATTCAATCATTTGCTCAGAAAAGGAGTGAAGTTCGAATGGGGACCAGAGTGCCAGCAATCGTTCGAACGCATAAAGAAATATTTGCTCAATCCTCCTGTTTTAAAACCGCCAGAATTGGGAAAACCCCTACTGCTATACATTTCAGTTAATCAAGTTGCTTGCGGCGGATTCTTGGCACAATATGAAGAAGGCAGTCTGATAGAGCATGTCATTTATTATGTGAGCAAAACCTTCATTGATTATGAGAAGAAATACTCTCAGATAGAGAAGACATGTCTAGCTCTGGTTTGGATGTGTCAAAAATTGAGACACTATCTGCTGGCATCTGAAGTCAAGATCCTATCCAAATTAAATCCTCTCAAGTACATTCTAGAGCAACCATTCCTCAGTGGACGGATTGCCAAATGGCAAGTCCTATTAATGCAATACGACTTGGAATATGTCTCTCAGCAATCTATCAAAGGCCAAGCAATTGCAGATCAATTGGCAGATTTTTCTCTAGCAGAGGACGTTAAAGCCGAGGATGATTTCCCCGATGAGCGGATCTGCAATATTCAACAATCCCCAATTTCGAATTTATTCTTCGACGGTTCCAAGAATATGGCAGGCATAGGAATCGTGATTCTGCTAATCACACCAGAGAAGGAGATGATCCCCTTTTCTCTCAAACTGGATTTTCAGTGCACTCACAATATGGCCGAGTATGAAGCTTTGATACAAGGTTTGAAAATTCTACAAGACTTCAACGTCAAAAGAGTGCATGCTTACGGCGATTCTTTGCTCGTCGTAAATGAAGTCCTAGCCGAATGGCAAGTGAAGGACCATAAATTACTTCCTTATCAGAAGATCGTCTCAGCTCTTGCCGACAAATTCGAAGAATTCCAACTTTTTCATATCAAGAGAGATTTCAATCAAGTTGCAGACAGTTTAGCTAACCTGGGATCCATTATGTCTTTCAAGAGCAGAGAATCTTGTCGCTTCTTTGAAATTGGTAGACTTGATCAACCTGCTTTCGTCCCAGTAGAGCAGATAAACCAGGCTGAGCAAAAGAAGAAGCCCTGGTATCATGACATCAAGAATTTCATTAAAACTAGCAAATTTCCTCCAGAACTCTCCAAGAAAGAGCAGCAAGCAATTCAGCGCATGTCTGCTCGATATTTTATTCTTGCCGATGTTCTCTATCGTCGTGGATTTAGTTCTGAATATTCCATATGTTTGGACGAAGAAGAAGCCAAAGAAGTTGTGCAGGAAGCACATGAAGGCGTTTGTGGTGGTCATGTTGGCTACCAAACTCTTGTCAAACAAATCATCCGAGCAGGATATTACTGGAGAACCATGCAACAAGATTGCTATCGTTTTGTGAAGAAGTGCGTTCAGTGTCAGATGCACGCACCTTCCATTCATGTGCCAGCCACGTACTTGCAATCAGTCATGTCTCCATGGTCATTTTCCATGTGGGCTTTTGATGTCGTAAGCCCCATTACTCCTTCTACTTCAAATGGTCACAAATATTTTCTTGCAGCAACGAAATATTTTACTAAATGGGTAGAAGCAGTCACTCTACGCACAGTAGAAGGTCGACATGTGGTCTCATTCATCCACAAGAATATCTTATGTTGTTTCGGCATACCGCATGATATTGTGTCAGATAATGGCAGTCATTTCAAGAATGAGAGAATGAGAACATTCTGCTCAAAGTTCAGAATCCATCATCATTTCTCCGCTTCTTATTATCCTCAAGAAAATGGCCAAGCAGAGGCCACCAATAAGATTTTGATTCGAATCCTGGAGCGAACTTTGGAAACAGGTCGTGACTGGCATGAGAAGATTCATGATGTATTGTGGGCGTATCGAACCACCATTCGAACTCCAACTAATGCTACTCCGTCAAAACTTGTCTACGAAACTGAAGTAGTATTGCCTCTATATGTTCAGAAACCTGCTCTAAAATTTGCATCACTTCTCAAATTACCTCTTGATCAGTATTAGCAACAGCGGCTAGTACAACTTGATTTGCTAGATGAAAGAAGACTTAGAGAAGCAGAGCACGCTCAATCATATCGTCAGAGGATAGCCAGAAAATATGCAAAATCCGTCATTAAACGAAAATTTCGAGTCAATGATCTAGTGCTCAGATCAACGGCTTATCTCAAGCACCGCCCAGGTGGCAAGTGGTCACCAAATTGGGAAGGTCCCTATGTTGTCAAAGAGGCATTACCTCGTAATTCATATCGGCTCATCAATGCCGACGAAGTGGAATTACCAGATCCCATCAATGCTCGACATTTGAAAAAATTCTATACTTAAATTATTCTTTGTAATTCCTCAAATTTTCTTCAAATAATGATCAGATTCTCTTTTCCTAGTTATACTGGGGCATTTTTAAAATTTTGTTTTTTTTTTATCTACAAATATCCTATATGCAGGCAGGATAAACAAATCTCTCACTTTGCACGCATGTGCACTCATTTATATCATTTTCATATTTGCATACATTTGCATTCATTGGCATGCATTTACATTAAGTTTGTTACCCATTCAGGATAAGGGATAATCCTGAGACCCCAACAATCATTCTCGTTACAATTCCCAAATATTTTAATAGCATAGGTCTCTTTCAAAAATTCAAATTTCAATTTAAAAACAAGGTAGGTTTTCAAAATCCAGTGCTCGAACTGGTACATTTTCAAAATCCAATGCTCGAACTGGTGTGTTTTTAAAAATCCAGTGCTCGAACTGGTACATTTTCAAAATCCAATGCCTATGTTGACATAGTTTCAAAACCCGGTATTCATGTTGGTGTTCTTTCAAAGTTGAGCACTCGTGGTTAGTGTCTCCCTAGTTGGTCGTATCACTCAACCTCTCGGGTTCAGTCTTTGTGTTGATCATTCATCAAAGTTCAAATTCCAATTACCAGTTTCGGCCCTTGGGCCATCCAATTTCCAATTTCGGCCTTCGGGCCATCCAATTACCAATTTCGGCCCTCAGGCCACCCAATTTCCAAGATTCCAATTTCGACCTTCAGGTCAATCAATTTCCAAATTTCCAATTTTGATCTTTGGGTCAATCAATTTCCCAATTTCCAATTTTCAAATTCCAAATTTTTAATTTCGACCTCTGAGTCAACCAATTTCAATTTCGACCTTTGGGTCAATCAATTCCAATTTCGACCTTCAGGTCAATCAATTTTCAATTTCCAAATTCCAAATTCCAAATTCCAAATTCCAAATTCCAAATTCCAAATTTCCAATTTCAAATATCAAATATCAAATTTCAAATTTTCCAAATTCCAATTTCGACCTTTTGGTCACTCAATACCAATTTCAACCATCTTCTCTTGCGAGAGACCCTTTTTATAGGGAGAGTTCAAGGGAGCTCGTTCTTTTCGCATGCTATCCTTTGTTCACCTAGCCTCTTTTCAGGGAGAGTTTGAAGGGACTCGTGTCTATGTGAACCGTTTGCAAAACAAATTTCCAATTTCATACAAGGAACCCTTAGTTCAGGGAGAGCTTCGACAGAAGTTTGCCTTCCTTGTGACCACAATTTCATACTAGGCCATTTCATCGTGAAGGACCCTCTTTTCGGGGAGAGTGTGATGGACTCGCTCCTTCATGACCAATTCACCGACCTCACCATTACCGACCCCCTTTCCATAAGAGAAGCCTAATGTTAGGAAGTTTTGACGAAAGCTTAATTTCTCTTCGAAAGTTCGTTTTGCAAACACCTCCTCTTCAGGGAAGAGAGGAGTAATTCTTATTTCCCATTTCTGAATCTTCTCCTTTAGGGAAAGGAGAAGAAAATTTCTGTCATGAATGCGTTGCGTTGTGCCTCAAATGCTCGCTTTCACAAGGGATGTCAAGAAAATTTTGCCAATTTGTCATCAAATATTTGTTGATTTCAAAAATCTTTATTGCACAAAATTATTACCTCAGAATACCCTCAGTATTACTTCCGAAAGGACAAAGCTCTCACGAAAAAGGATTCAAAATTCAAAATCTTTCTATTGGCCAACCAAAAGGACGCAGAATAAATCCTCGATATGGCCAACAAAGGAAATTCAATGTTGTCGCGAAGCCATAAGTGATCGATATTGATCGCAGTCAATGGCACATTTTTAAAGATCATTCTTGGAAAATAAAGCAGTCGAAATATCTTGGGTGATACAGAAAAATCCATTCAATCCCTATATCTCCTCAATCACCTAAAGCTGCAATTAAATATCTGCAAAAGGGATTTCTCAACTGTTGTCAAGATGAAGGCGAATTAGGCGAGTAGACCCCCGGGGCCAAAGAAGATTTGGATCATCTCCAAGATGAAGGAGTTTGTGACGGATCCTTCCAGGGAAAGTTCAGAGCACCGTCAAGATGAAGGCGATTGCGATGAGCCTCCCGACAAACCCTAAAGGATATTTAATTTCCGCTATCATCAAGAGATTTCCAACCAATGAGCCAATAATCGTCGATATAATCCCTGAGAGAAAAAGAAGGATCAGAACATCTCCAAGATGAAGGAGTTTGTGATGTACCCTTCCAAAAAAAAAGAGAGAAAAGTCAGAGCATCTCCAAAATAAAGGATGATGTAATCCCCAAAAACCCAAGAGAGCTCTAATTCTACCAAAAAAAGAGGAAAAAAAAGAAAAAAAAAAGTGGGCAGAAAGATCATCATGAGAAAAGAATCCCAGGATATCAGACTGCTGAATCTGTCAAGAATCTTCTTTAATTTTGTGAAATTCTATTATCAATATTCTTTCACCAATTGCTTTCACAATATCAAGAATACTCGCTTTTCTATTCATATCAAGGAAATTAATAGCCTCTTTGAAAGAAAGTCAATTGCAAGAAATTTGAATTCGAATCTTGATTCTACGAACTTAAGCTCAGTCGAAGGTAATACTTCAGGTAGAAAAGAGGGAATATTTTCAAAACAATGTGCATCATTTTAAATTATTTTGAATCAACAATAATTTTCAACATTTTGACAATATTTTCTAGCTATCTTGGCGTGAAGCGAGAGCTTGAGGTTCATCTTTGGCGCATCCTAACATCAGTTGTTATCCCTTTTAAGGACTTGATAACGGGAGTTTTCAAGGTTCATTCCCTTCTGTTGGTATAATCTGAGCGTGTGGGCTCTTGGATTCGCACACTTCTCTGTGTCCCCACTGTCCCACCATAGACAGTCCAATTTCGGCTTGATGTTAAGTCACCAATCATTTTCTCGCAAAAGGTCATCAATTTCAAAAGTTATTTAGTCTCAGCAATGAGGCGCCCAAAATCAAACCCATTTTCAAGCTTTAGGGACCCCAATTTCATCCTTTTGCAAAACCCCTATCGGATTCATTGTGCGGAAATCCGAAGGTTCCATCATGGTTTCTTCCTTTGAGGAATCCATTTCATTTTCCGCCCAATCAGGATAAGGGTACAAACCTGAGCCTCATTTGATGAGGTATTTCATTTTCCGCCCAATCAAGATAAGGGTACAAACCTGAGCCTCCTTTGATGAGGTATTTTATTTTCCGCCCAATCAGGATAAGGGTACAAACCTGAGCCTCCTTTGATGAGGTATTTCATTTTCCGCCCAATCAGGATAAGGGTATAAACCTGAGTCTCCTCTGAGGAGGTATTTCATTTCCCGATCAGGTTAAGGGTTAAACCTGAGCCTCATTTTGATGAGGTATTTCATTTCCCGGTCAGGTTAAGGGTTAAACCTGAGCTTCGTTTCTACACGAGGTATTTTCTGTCCCATCCAGGTTAAGGGAAAAACCTGAATCTCACTTCTTTTGAGGTAAAATTTTTCTTCTTTATTCTCCATTTCATATCTACCATTTTCATCAGGGCTAATATTTTCATATCCAGTCAGATCCTTCTAACTGGGGCATTTTTATAGCCCAAATTTGGTGTGTTTTTCTTTGCAACTAAGCTCGTCTTCAAGCCGGCTTAGTAGCAAAGAGGGGCATCTGTAAACACCCCAAATTGTTCACATCCATTCTCAAACAACCCTCCTCGTGCAGTGCCAGCCCTGTTAGGTCAGTGTTGGAGTCAAACCCCGAGTTAGTTTCAGAAAATCATCATTTTACCAACTTTTATTAGGAAAATTACCATTTTACCCCTAGGACATCCCGGACCCCAGTCAGTCGGAGTCAACCAAGCTCATTGGTCAGTTCAGAACAGTTAGAATATCAGTCATCTCAAGCTCATCCGAGCTCACAATGAACAAACCATTTTCATTTCTGATAATTCCTGCCAAAATGGGATCATTTTTTCATAAATGAGCTCATTTCTCACTCAAATTCAAGCCAATTGTCTCTGAGTCAATCATTTACAGTCAGTCATATTCTCCAAAGTCTAACTTGAGCTCACCAGGAGTTCAAGTGCTCCAGTTTCAGTTCAAAACCATTGCCAAGTGTCTAGGAGCCCATTTTAGTCCATTTCAGCTCTTTTAGCTGAAATTGAGCCGAGTTTAGTCAGTTAAGCTAGTGTTTGAGCCTTAATTTTAGTTCACCTCAGTAATACTGACCTTTATTTCAGCTCAAACCCAGTTCAGGTTCGTAATTCACTGCATTCCAATGATCATTCTATACCATTTCTCTAAAAATGGCAGCTTTTCTTGAAAATTCAGTTGGAAAGGTCAGTTGAGTCAGTGTCTGGTGAGTTCATTTGAGTTCTGAAACTCTAAAACCCAGCTCAATCTAGCTCATATCAGTTCAATCCAGCTCAAACCCCAATTTTCATTGTCACTCTGACCCAGTAGAGTCCCGAAAACCATTTCTTGAGCTATTTTGCAAATTTTATCAAATTTAATGTTTTTTAAACTGGTACAAGTGTCAATCGGGGTCTGACATCCAAAATTCTTTATTCAGGGTTAGCATTTTGCATAGCATTTCATGTCATTTCTCATCATTTCATATCATTTCTCAGCATTTCATAACATTTCATCACATTTCATTTCATTTCATTTTCGAAGTCCAGAGCTCCAGTTTTATAAATTTCAATCCAGATCGAGTTTTAAAAGCTTTCAGAAATTAACTTCAAGACCTCGGGTTTTCAAAATCGAGATTTTAACCCCCGGGAGTCTAAATTTGGAAATATTTTCTCAAGAAAAATAATCTGGATTTATTTCCTAACTCAAATTTTTGAATTCTACACTGGATTTGCTTCGCAACGAGGTATTGAACTTCAAAATCCGAGCTTGTTTAAAAAACTGCCAAAAATAGCTCGTTTCGTTTTGAAAATATTTTCTCGAGAAAAACAATCTGGATTTCTTTCAAAATTAAATTTTTAAATTCAATATTGAATTTGCTTCGCAATGAGGTATTGAACTTGAAAATCTGAGCTCGTTTCAAAAACTGCCAAAAATAGCTTGTTTCGTCTAGAAATTTTCTAAAAAGACTATTTTACCCCTCCAATCGTCAAAATGAATTTCAAAAGTGGAATTTGGACTCGCTCTGAGATGGTTCATCCATTTGCATTTTCTGCTTTAATTTATAAAAAGGAAAAAAATCACCTTTTCTTTATTTATTTATTTTCATTTTTTTATTTTATTTTATTTTTTTATTTTTTTATTTTTCCTAAGGTGGGATCCACAAAGGGGGGTCTACCACCCTAGCCCTCAATCCAGCCCATTTCCTTTCTTTTCTTTTCTTTTCTTTTCTTTTCTTTTCTTTTTTCATTTTCCTTTTTTTCCATTTTTTTTCTTTCCTTCTTTCTTTCTTTTCTTCCTTTTTTCTTTTCTTTCTTTCTTTCTTTCCTCTCCCTCCACTCACGTATAACATTCTTCCAGCCCCTCCTTCTCCCTCTTTCCCTCTCCTTTCTTCCTCTTTCTTTCCTTTTCCTTCTTCCCCTCTTCTTTCCTTTTCCTTCCCTTCCTTCTTTCCCCTTTCTTCCTTACTCCCTTCCTATTTTCCTCCAAAGCCAAATGGCTGCAGCCATTCACGTATATTCCTTCATGAAATATTATTAGTAACTTAGGTTTTGAGTTAATCAAAACCTAAGTTATGATAAAAAGAAAAAAAAAGAATGGCTAGAGGAAATTCTCATCTCACGTCTCTCTCCCTCTCTCTCTCTCTCTCTCTCTCTCTCTCTCTCTCTCTCTCTCTCTCTCTCTCTCTCTCTCCTTGAACTCTCTCTTTCTCTCCCCTTTGCTGCAGCAACCATTACCAACTTGCAGCCTTCCAACCTCTCTACAGCAGCTCCCAAAGAGGATCTGGATGCCCAGCCACCAGCCGGCGCCCCTTTGAAGCTTCCCTCCTTCAACGTCAGCCATTGCTTCACTTCCACCATTGGCAGCCACCTGCAGCCTCCTTCATCACAGCCTTCCTTGGTGGAAGCAATAGCCCAGCCAACCTCCATTGCTCCACCTTCAACAAAATCCAGAAGCAGCCTTCACCACCTCTCCTTGCAGCAGCACACAGCATCACCTTGCTTCAGCCAACATCCTCATCTTCCAACAGCAGTCTGCAACCCTCTTAGCAGCTGGTCTATTTTGCTCCAGCTTCTTTCAAAGTAGCCTCATCATCTTCCAAGGCACCAACACTTCCAGCCGGCGCTCCAAGCCTTCATCCTTCAACCAACCTTTGAGGCGTTTCGAGTCCAATTTGCAGCCATCTTCGGTTGATTCCATCACAACCATCTTCGGTGGGTGCAAGGGTAAACCCAAGGTAAGTCCACAAATTCCATCCTCTCATCGATTTCCCTTGTTTATTCATATATATATTTCATCAAGTTTCATTAATGTTTACCATTAGAGAGAGGATTTTCTATTTTTTTATTTTTTTTTGTTGTGAAGCCATGTTAAGGCTGGATCCAATTGGATATGACATCTCATCCTTTCCATGGATGAAACTGTTTGATCCAAAAGCCTACATCAAATAGATTGTGTATCTCCTTTTCTTTTCCTTTTTATTTTTATTTATTTATTTACTTATTTTTTTTGTTTGTGTTTCAGCATGACTTTCATGTAGATTCCATGTATTGAGCATCTTAGTTAATTAATTTCATTGTTTTATGAAGGATTCATTCTATTTTGTTAATAATTGCTTAGATAATTTATAGGTTTTGATTTTGGACAAAGTCGAGTTATCATTTCATGTTTATTATTTTGTCAATAAATCCTGAAAAATTTATTTCAGTTGATTTAATTCATCTATGTTCTCCATCCAAAAACCTAGTTCCATTCGGGTTTCAGAACCCATCTAAGCCGACCAAACCCTAAATCGGGTTTTCTGTCTCTCTGAGTTTTCAATCTCCGCTTTAGCAGACAAGAACCTCCGACAACACCCTTGTGAGAGATCTGGATTGTTCTCCAAAAATCACAGTGGATTCATGATTGAATCTACTAATGATCTGGAAATTTTTAGGTTTTTCCAAGCAGTTTTGACCTCTGTAAAAAATCGGATTTCTCAGACCTCTGGGAAAATATGGATTTTCTTTCATCAGGGTATAGACAGATTCTAATGCACCAAGTCCATCCAATCTGTAACCTTTATGAAAAAACTTTCAACATGAAAGTTTTTTCTAATATAATTTCCTATCATTTCCCAAAATTTGGGAATTTTTTGATCTGCTTCATTATTTTTCCTGGATTTTCTCTTTCTGTCTAACAGATTCCAATGTCCAGAAATCTCAGAGATTTAGGTCTCTGATAACAGTATGGCCTTTTCCAAACCATAACTCGAATCCCAATGGTGTCAAAAGATCAAATCTTCCTATGTTTGTCAGAGACATTTTCCCACAATTTCAGCCTTTTTCCCATCTGTATTCTATTTTCCCCATGTTTTCTACCGAAACCTTTCTGTTTCTTTTAAATCCTAGAGTCGCCGGATTCCGATCCGACTTGTCGGAGTGTCACAGCTCCGACCATAGGTCAAAACCAGAAACTGTAAAAGGCAACAAATCCTTGCCTTACTGTTATCTGTCACCCCATAAAATTTGGAAATTTTTTATGGAAGTTTGATATCCTAAATCTCCTTTAGAATCAACATTTTAGGCAAAAATCATAAAATTTAGGATTTTTATTTGAATTTCCATATTTAAAAATACAAACAAATTAGATTTTCGAGCTCCATTATGTTTCTAGGGTTATTTTAGGTGTCCATGCCAAATTTGGTTTAATTTCAAGTTCATTTGCTCCATGTGTTAGTTTATCTTTAAGTTCAGAAGCGAAAATCGGGTTCAATTTGATATTTTCTGATATTTTCATCATTTTAGGGTTTTTATCATGTACATAAGCATGTAGAATCATATTAGGGTTAATTTCAATCTCCTTTTCATTTCATATTTTTTAATTTTGCAAAATTTATTTTAGAAAACCCTGGTGTCAAGGCCATAGTCTTGTTATTGGGGGTATTTTGGTCATTTTGACGTAAATTTCGAAATTTCAATTTCTAATTCTCCAAAATTTCATACATATCATTATATTTTATCATATTATGTTTGATTTATTTTATTTGATTTTCAAAATTCTAAAATTTATAAAAATTCTTTCAGAAAACCCTGATTTCAAGGTCATCAGGGGTATTTTGGTCATTTTGACCCTAATTTCGAATTTTCAAATTTATTTTTGAAATTTTTTCATTATTTATTATGTTTATATCAAAGGGGGTATGAATTTGGGTTTATATCTGAATAATATCCGATAATTTCCCATATTTTTGGATAAATTCAGAAAAACCTATATTTTTGTGCTAACCTTGTTTTCTAGTTTTGCAGGAACATTCAAGAAGAAGACTTAGCTTTTATTTTTTTTTATTTTCAATTCAAAGTAACCTCAAATGTAATAATTTGGAATAAGAGTTACTTTTCTGCTTAGAATAGGGTTGCATTGCATATAGTTTAATTTATGCAAATTTCAATATGTGATGTATGATTCATGCACATTATTTCAATGTCACTATGGTTTACACGAATGACACGTGCACAAGCTCTTATGGAGTTTATAAACTCAATGGGATTCGTATTTATGGTCATAGTCAGAATACGAAGAAAACCAAGATTTATGATCTTCATATTAGCCACATTCAGCCTACACACTTAGGCTAACTTCAAAAATGCACTGCATTTTTTAAAACTTCTAAAGGATTTCTCAATTCCTCAATGAAATTCCCTTTTCAAATTCATATTCATTCATTCATATTATTCAAATTGCATTGTTTTCAAATTCATTTTCCAATTTCAATTTCAAAAAAAATCAGTTTTCTCAAGAATTTCCAAGTCTTTCTCAGGATCTTATTTTCTCAAAATCCTAAGTTTTCAAATGAAATTTCAAAGCATTTCCCAAGTTCAAATTAAGATTTTCCTATGTTTTCAAATTCTCAAATTTCAAAATCCCAAGTTTTCAGAAATCGATTTTCTCATATTTTCCAGTTTTTCCTGAGAATTCATTTTCCATTTCAAAAGTCATTTTCCAATGAATTTCTTAGATTTTCTCAGAATTCTCAAATCCATTTTCTCATAAAAGCAATTTTAAATTTTAAAATCGATTTTCTAAAGTTCAAATTTTTCTGAGAAATCACTTTCCAATGCAAATTTCTGATTTCCAATAAAATTCAATGATTTTCCCAGGAATTCCATTTTCAAGCATTTTCCAGTCCTTTTCTAAATGCATTTCAATTTTCCAAAGCAAACATCATATTTTCTCAAACTTGCATTTTCAAAATTCCATAGCACAAGCCTGATTCTTTGTGCATTCTAGGAAAAATAGAGCATAATTTAGATATTTGAGTCAAGTTAACGCACGTAATTGATCCTTGGTTCAATTACCCATGGTAAAGGCGCCAAAAACGGTTGAATCTCGTACCGACAGGCAGATCCCATTCCACGGAATTTTCCCGCAAATTTTCAAAACGGAGGTGAGTAATTTTCAAAACCATTTTCAAAACTTTGGTCGAGTTTGACTCGCAAATTCGTTTCTCTCTCGCAAGGGAGGGGAAAAATTTTGCGATGATAACAGTATGTAAGCATGTGCGTCTCGTATCCCCATATTTGTCAGCATTAATTAGCATTGGAGTTTGATGCGATTGCAAAGACTTAAGTACCCTCTCCTCCATTGGTGCCAAAAAAATTGACGATTCTTGAAAAGGAGTGGTTCTAAACACTTAAGTGCCCCGAAGATGATTATTTAAGACTCAGTCTCTGCACTGCAGGATTATCCGAGAAAGAAATCTCCCCTGGAGGAGGCCATGAACATCAACCCTCTCACTCTCTCTCTCTCCCTTCTCTTTCTACTTCTGTGCACATCCAGCAGAAGATCCTACATTGCTCCATCAAGCACCGAATGACCTGCACATTGACTATTGTGGAGCCTGATTCAGAGTTTTTACCCTTACAGGAGGAGGGTTTGGGGGCTCCTCCCAGCGTGAGTAGCATCATTCAACAAAATGAGTTGTAGATCCTGATTCAGAGCTTTTACCCTTACAGGAGAGGGGTCTGGGGGCTTCTCTCAACGTGGGTAGCATCATTCAACTTGAAGAGTTGTGGAGTCTGATTCAGAGTTTTTACCCTTACAGAAAGGGGGGTCTGAGGGCTCCTCCCAGCGTGGGTAGCATCATTCAACTTGATGAGTTGTGGAGTCTGATTCAGAGTTTTTGCCCTTATAGGAGGAGGGTTTGGGGGCTCCTCCCAGCGTGGATAGCATCGTTAAACTTGATTCATTGTGGAGCTTGATTTAGAGTTTTTGCCCTTATAGGAGGAGGGTTTGGGGGCGCCTTCCAGCGTGGGTAGCATCGTTCAACTTGATTCGTTATGGAGCCTGATTTAGAGTTTTTGCCCTTACAGGAGGGGGGTCCGGGGGCTCCCCCCGGCACGGGTCCCGGGTGTCGTGGTCAAAAAATGCACAGGGTATCGTGGTGAGAAAGACATGTTTTTGTTCTAAGCAAGGTTGGAAGAAATCAATGGAAAATCCAACAAGGAGCATGCCAGAATCAAGATGTGGATGTCAAGCGAGAATGGTGTTGTGCAACTCAAATAACACAAAATAATAGGGGTCTGGTTTTTAGTTATGAGGAATTAAATGACAATAAAAATCGCTGAAAATTTACATAAATAAACTAGACTCAATAAAGAAGACACCACTTTTTACGGATTTGGAATATGACCTTCGATTAGGGAGATATGGCCCTGACAAGTTGGTCCTAATTCTGGTAGCGATTTACAGCGATTTGCTTACTGAATAACACTACAAATCGCTATAGTGATTTGCGGAAGACACTACAAATCGCTATAGCAATTTGCGATTTGTAGTGTCTTCCACAAATCGCTATAGCAATTTGTAGTGTCTTCCGCAAATCACTATAGTGTTTCGTTGGAGACCCAAAAATACTACAAATTATTGTAGGAAAGTCCGATAATACTACAAATCATTGTTGGGATCCGTGCTGGGGGGAGCCCCCGGACCCTCCTCCTGTAAGGGCAAAAACTCTAAATCAGACACAGAAGTAGAGAAAGAAGGGAGAGAGAATGAGAGGGTTGATGTTCATGGCCTTCTCCAGGGAGAACTCTTTACCTCCCTTGATTTCTTCTCTAGAGAGAGAGAGGGTTTTACAGTGTTTTACGGAGAAGGAAGAAGAAGAAGATGGCGATGAAAAGTTCAAATGGACATTTTTGATGGCTGAGGTTTGTTTCGTCGGATGACCATCGAATCGTCGGCTCACCATCGTTTCGCCGGATTACCATCGGCGAAACGATTAAGGTTCGTTTCGCTGGGTAGACTTTGAAGAGTCAACATCATCCTTGACTTTCTGGATGGACAAGTTTGTCCTTTTTTTGAACTGTTTATTTTTTCTTTTTTGAATAAAGGGCATTTTTGTCATTTTCTCAAACGATTAAGGTTCTTTTCGCTGGGTAGACTTTGAAGAGTCAACATCATTCTTGACTTTCTGGATGGAGGACATGTTTGTCCTTTTTTTGAACTGTTTGTTTTTTCTTTTTTGAATGAAGGGCATTTTTGTCATTTTCTCAAACCATCGCTTTATGAGAAGAATAGCAAGAAAGGGTACTTAAGTCTTTGCAACCGCACCACACTCCAATGCTAAGTGATATCAACATACACAGGAATACGAGCCCCATGTGCTTGTATATGTGGTGCTCATTTAGACTCCCGAACACAGACGTGGGATTCAGTGAATCATCAGGGGTGAACATACACCACCCTCTCATCAACAATATAACAACATTAGACATACCAAAAACTCACAAAAACTGTGCATTAAAAAATGAAGGATACAGAAAACGCCAATCTACTCGATAAAAAGAAGAAGAAAAATTACCAGCAGTTATAAAAGGAAAAAAAATGAAAGCATTCAACGTCAATTCCACAAAAAAAACAAAGACAACAAAGATAGCTCTTATCAACTACCTCAAACACAAGCACTGAGAGAGAGAGAGAGATCACAGGTAGAGTTAGGGTTGCTCCCAACCTGAAAAGAAATGAATGGCGGAGAGAGGGAGACCGTAGTCATGAATGGCAACAAGGAATGAAGAAAAGCCTAAGAAAACGGAAGCTTGAATGCTATTTCTACCCACACGTTGCGGTGGAGGAAGGCAGTTAGTTTTGAGACTGCCAAAGAAGCATAGAATCCATGTACTCTTTATGCTTCTTTTTTATTGGTCTGCTCCTTCATGACGCAGATCGCTATGCTTTCACATTTGTTTCGGCTTTACCTTATTTTTTGTTTAATTCATGTATTTGTGATGATGTAAGAGAGAAAAAGGCACTATCCTACAACATATGATTCCCGACATAATATTTGATCACACTAACGACGACATTCTGGTGTCTCCATTATTAATTTATAACGGCGACACTCAATGGTCGTTAAAGACTTAGAAATAATGATATTTAAGTGAGTCGTTGTAGTCTGAGTCTATAAAGACGATATTTGTAGCACCGTTATTGCCTTATTTTTAACGGTGACTTTTTTTGTCACCGTTAAAAACATAGTTTCTTGTAGCCATTTATGTGACCCTTAACTACAATATTTAAGAGTAATTTATGTCACCATTATAGAGTAATTTATGCTGCAGCTAATGACCCTAATCATTGTATAAGTATTTAACAGTCACACTTGTCATCGTTAATAGCACATCGATAATGACGATGTACAAGGTCATCATTATAGAGTAAAACTCTATAACGGCAATGCCGTAATGTCATAGTTATTAATCAATAATGACAACATTTAATGGCCAAAAAATATTTAATGGCTACATATGTCATTGTTAAAGACAATCTATATCGGCAACATTTATTAATTAATGTTAGAGGCATATCGTTAACGGCGATATATAAAGTTATAGATATATCTATAATGGTGATATATAAAGTCATCATTAGTGTGCAATTCAACTCCATCAATAACGGTGGCTTTTTGTATCGTCGTTAATGAGTCACCGCTATTGACCCATATTCTTGTAGTGTCCTATAAAAAAATTATTTAAGGGATAATCTTTTGCACCTAATTTCAAATATGAGACTCAAATTTTTGAAATTTCAAATATGGACCAAACATTTTTCGAAAACCGTCAAATAGAAACCTCATGTGAATATCTATTTGATTTCTTGTATTATCCCTTGAGAATTGAAAATTTCTCGTTCATCCTTATGAAAAAAATAAAAAGTAAACATTGAAACGTGGAAGTCTTAGGGCATGTTGGGCTGCTCCTTTGAAAACTTGATTCAGAATCACATGGGGTCTCATGTGATTTTGAATCTCAAGCAAATTAGAAAATTACTCTCATTTGCAAAGGCAAATGAGATTCACTTTCTCACAGCTTACCTTTTTATGTTTGGCTGCTTATACAAATGAGATTTACTTTCTCATTCAAATGAGAAAGTGAATCTCATGTGATCCAACCGAACATGCCCTTGATGATAAAGGTTACAGTTATAATTTGACTTTTTGTTTACATGAATTATAGAACAACCATATATGCAGGCCTTTATTTGACAGTTCTCAGTAAAACAGTGATCAATATTTGGAATTTCAGAAATATGAGGCCCAAATTGAAATTAAGGGCAAAAAGTTGGCCTCTAAATGGAATTTTCCATAAAAAAAAGATCAAGTTATGTGCAGCATTGTTGCATAGTGGGCATATAGCCACCTGCTTCACAGCCACCCATCTTTACGTTTCTTGAGATGGTTGTGGTGTCCATCTTCAGAAATGTTGAGTTTGATGGTCATAAGCATGCAGCACAGCTGCACAAAAAGAAGATCAAAAAATAAAAATTGGATGCATTTTCCTCATTCCTGTGCAGTGATTTGCCACACTAAGGTGATGCCTTTAATTTGGTATTGCTGATGAAACTTACCTCTAAGAAATGGAACTTAAGTTGCAAATAGGCTCAAAGAATGTCACGGCGCGAGAGGGAAACTGATGTGAGCTCATGCGTGAAAGGTGGCAGCGTGTGTGAAGATTGGTCTGCAAATCTCTTCTTTGATGGAGGGCATCCAACAGATGCAGCAAATATTATATTGGCCACCAAGAACCTCACATCTGTTGCCTACCCTTTTGATGTCAAAGTGGCGTAGCTAGGATTCATGTGTGTGTGTGTGTGTGTGGGGGGGGGGGGGCAAACAGGGGTGTAGCAAAAAAAAAAATTTTGTGTGATAGTTGGGGGTTCGGGAGCAGCGCCCCCAAAAAAAAATTGAGATAAAATAAAAAAAATGGAACTCCGCCTGTGTATAACTGTTTAGTTATACACAGCCGGTCCCAAGCCCGGATAAAGGAGGAGGGTTGCGGTAGGCCAGTGACAGCCAACATAAAAACTTAGTCATACCCTATGAATATGAACCAATATGAGAATTTCGTTGGAGCGTTCCCTACTGAGTGACGCACTGTACCCTATAGGCTCAGAGGCAGTGATAAATAGGCAAGGGTTCCCTCACTTTGTTGGATGGGTGGGGGGTAAAGAAGTTAGTCCAAGACCATAAAATTAGGTTAGCCACTTGGAACATAGGGTCTTTAACTAGTAAGTTGGTAGAGTTAGTAGATGTTATGTGTAGAAGAAAGATTGATATTTTATGTCTACAAGAGACCAAATGGGTAGGTGAGAAAGCAAAAGTGATAGAATCTTGGGGATATAAGATTTGGTATACAGAAAAAAATAGGAGTAGGAATGGAGTAGGGATTGTTATGAGTCGTGAGTTTATAGATAATGTAGTTGAGGTTCGTAGGAAGGGTGATAGGATTTTACTTATTAAATTAGTATTAGGTACGGATATTATTAATATTATTAGTGTTTATACACCTCAAGTAGGTTTAGATGATTCCATTAAGCGTCAATTTTGAGAAGATTTAGATGGAGTAGTACAAGGGATATCTTATGGAGAAAAGCTTTTCATCGGCGGTGACCTTAATAGACATGTAAGCATTAGTAGAGATGGATTTTAGAGTATCCATGGGGGCTATGGTATAGGAGAAAGGATTTTAGATTTTGGTTTGTCCTATGATATGATCTTAGCAAACACTTGGTTTAAGAAGAGGGAATCTCACCTAGTAACATTTAAAAGTGGGGTTAATATGAGTCAGATAGATTTTTTCTTACTTAGAAAGAGAGATAAGGGTTGTTGCATCGATTGTAAGGTTATACCGAAAGAAAGTGTAGCTACACAACATAGAGTCTTAATTTTAGATCTTAGAATTAGACAATGTTGCAAAAGGGATAGACATAGGATAGATCCTAGAATTAAGTGGTGGGCACTGAGAGGAGCTAAACAAGGAATGTTTGTAGAGAAGGTAGTTAAGAAAGTTGACTGGTGTCTCGAGGATGATTTAAAATCAATGTGGAATAAGATAGCGTGTGGCATGAGAAAGGTGACTAAGGAGGTATTGGGTGAGTCTAAAGGCGGTGCACCTCTAGGTAAGGATACATCATGGTGGAACGAGGATGTCAAATTAGCTATTAAGGTTAAAAGAAAGTGTTATAGAAATCTAAGTAAGAGTCGTGATAATGAGAATTTGAAGAAGTATATGATAGCAAAGAAGGAAGCTAAAAAAGTAGTTCGAAACGCGAGTGATAAGGTATATAAGGAGGTTTATGACAAGTTGGATACCAAAGAAAGCGAGAAGGATATTTATAGGCTTTCAAAGATGAGAGATAGGAAATTGAGGGATCTGGGTATGATTAGATGTATCAAAGATGAAACGCAAAGGGTTTTAGTCAAAGATGAGGAGATTAAGGAGAGATGGAAAGATTGTTTTGATAAGCTATTTAATGAAAGTCATGCTCAGGATCTTGAAGACTTGTCCATTCCTTTTCATGAGATGAATCGTGACTTCGTGCGCAAGATTTAAAAGAAAGAAATTACAGAAGCTTTAAAGAAAATGAAATCAAGAGGGACAGTTAGCCTAGATGGTATACCTATCGAGGCTTAGAAATGCTTGGGAGAGAAAGGTTTAGAATGGTTGACAAATCTTTTTAACAAGATTTGACGGACAAATAAGATGCCTAATAAGTGGAGGAAGAGTACTTTGATGCCTCTATATAAGAATAAGGGTGATATACAAGATTGCACAAACTATCGTAGTATAAAACTCATGAGTCATACTATGAAACTTTGGAAGAGGGTGATTGAGTCTAGGTTAAGGAAGGTTGTCATGATATCGGAGAATCAATTTGGTTTTATGCTTAAAAGATCAACTATGGAAACTATACATCTTTTTAGACAACTTATTGACAGATATAGAGAGAGGAACAAAGATTTGCATATGGTTTTTATTGATTTGGAGAAGGCATACGATAGAGTACCTAGGAACGTTCTCTGGTGGACAATGATGAAGAAAGGTGTTTCTCTCAAGTACATTAGTATAATTAAAGATATGTATGAAGGAGTAGTAACCAATTTCCGCACTTGTGGAGGGGTGACAACCAATTTTCCTATAACGGTTGGGTTACATCAAGGATCTGCTTTAAGCCCTTTCCTATTTGCTATAGTGACGGATGAGCTTACGAGATCAATTTAAGAAAATGTGTTGTGGTGTATATTGTTTGCTGATGATATTGCTTTGATTGATGAGTCTAGAGCTAGGGTTAATGCTAAGTTAGAATTATGGAGATAGACATTGGAAGCAAGAGGTTTTAAGTTGAGTAAGAGTAAAACAAAATATATGGAATGTCGGTTTAGTAAGCGATGAAGTAGTGATGGGAGTGTAGTGAAGCTTGGTGAGCAAGAAATACCGGTGGATAATTGTTTCAAATATTTAAGATCCATCATTCAAAAGTATGGAGAAATTGATAGAGATGTAAAGCATAGGATAAAGGTTGGGTGGATGAAATGGAAAAGTGCAACTGAAGTGTTGTGCGATCGTAGAATGCCATTGCGGTTGAAGGGAAAGTTTTATAGGATGACTATTAGGCCCGCTTTACTATATGGTATGGAATGTTGGGTTGCCAAGAGACATCTTATTCAAAAAATGAGTGTTGCTGAGATGCGTATGCTTAGATGGATGTGTGGAAATACAATAAAAGATAAGATTCAGAACGAGGAGATACGTAAGAAGGTAGGTGTTTCACCCATTGAAAATAAGATGAGAGAGAATCATTTACGGTGGTTTGGATATATTCGGTGAAGGCCTAATGATGCTCCAGTTAGAAGGATGGAGAAATGGGAAAATATATTAGTTAAAAGAGGTTGGGGTAGGCCTAGGAAGACTTGGATGGAGATGATAGGAAAGGATATGAATGCTTTGAACCTCACCGAGGACATGGCATTGGATAGAAATGATTGGAGGAGAAGGATTCATGTGGAAGACCCAGAATGATTTTCTTTTTTGGTTTATATCACCGACCCCAATTGTTTTGGGATGAAGGCATAGTTATTGTTGTATAAAATAAAAAATGGCTACAATTATTAATAAAAATCTATTTCATATGGACAAATCAAACTATTTGCTGCAGTCAGGGCTGGGTTGGGCTAGGACTGGGCTTTTAAAAAAATTATATATTTTTTAACTGTTTCTGGAGACAGGAGTGGGCTACAGCCCAGTCCTGCCCACCCCCACCCCCACCCCCCACCCAGCTCCGCCTCTGGATCATGTCAAGCATTTGGCAGGCTTCCCCTCGATGCCAACAGATTCTAGTTTGCTTTCAAAGGCATGTAGCATAACCACTAGTGGCAGAGATGTAGAGTATCAGCTTCATTCAATGTCACAGCACAAATTCATAGAGCTAGCAAAGTAAAGAATGATCCAGTTCTAGCATTGCAATAACAAACCACTTGTTCAGTATTGGTTGACAAGAATAGAGATGGGTCCAAAATCTCTTGAAAAATATTTTTTTTTCTTTAGAAATGGTTCCCCGAAAATTGCAATGAAGTGTTGCTTAGGCAATTCACAACACTTGGTGTGTGGCATGCAATAGGAAGTAAACACAACCCTACCGCTCAGCTGAGTGTCCTCTCACAGTAGGAGAGAGTTACAATACTGCACAGATTACGATGAATTTAGTATGTTTTTGCATAAAAACAATGATAAATCATGCAAATCGATATCCTGATTTTCAAAAATGACAAAAATATATATACCTAAATTTTGGAGCAAAGCTAGATGACTGTTCTGGTCGTCTGCCCTATTTTGCACGTTGTCTAATGCAGATCTACGATGACTGTACAAAAATTGAGGCATCCAAATCCAAAGTAAATATTAAATTATTTTAAGAATTTAATCTGAAAGTGAAGAATTCGAAGGCGAAATAGATGAAACGCAAACTGTCACCGCTGACAGGGGTGGCATCAACTACAAGGCATGATTCTCAATGCTAGGAATCAGGCATGCAAAATGAAGCAAGCAAAAACAATAAAACCAATAGAAAATCGGTAAATAAAAATGAAAGCAACAAAAAATACATACCTCTGCACGCTAATAGGTGTGGAAAAGAGCTTGATATGTTGGGCATGAATTCTAATACAAAAAAAAATGCAAAAAACAAAGAAAACCCTAGTTAGGGTCAATAGGTTAGTGTAAAAACACCCCAAAATGCAAAAATCAAAGAAAACCCTAGTTAGGGTCAATCGGCTAGCGTAAAACACTCAAACATTGCAACAAACTAGAATAAGGTGATGGGGTACATAAACTCACCAATGGATGTCAATGGTAGCTGTGAGAGAGTTTAAATTGGCTGGAACATGATTCTCACGGCTGTAATGGCAAAAAAAAACAAGAGAACCCTCATTTTAAGAAGCATCGGCTAGATAAAAATACTACAAGAAAAACGTGGATTAGCGATGGACGCTATCCATCGCTAATCCATCTCTAATCCGTCGCTAAACAGTTTAGTGACAGATTGACGATGGATAGCGTCTGTTGCATAATCCTTGTCGCTAATTAGCGACAGAACTTATTTCTTGCTACTTTCATTGCTAATTTGCGATGGATTAGTGACGAACATGATCCATCGCGAGTCTGTCGCTATTTTAAATTAGCAACAGATAATATTCGTCGTGAGTACGTCGCTATTTTAAATTAGAGACGTATAATATCCATCGCTAATTTTTTTTTTTTAAAAAATAAATTTGCTTCCTGCCGAGCGGTATTCCGGCATCAATAAGCCGGACTTGTACCGCACCATACATGCATTGCACCCGAGCGACCCAGCCCGCCATTGCAGGGTCTTTTGCACATAACCGACACACTCTCTGACGCGCGCTCCAGCGCCCTCCCGACCTGGTCTCTTGCTTTTCTGGCCTGGCTCGTCATTGCGGGGTCTTCTGCACAATGCAGGAGAGTGCACCTCCGAACCGGTGCACTCTCATGCACGCTCTCTGATGCCCTCTCGACCTGGTTCCCCGCTTGTTCGGTCCGGCCCGCCACTGTGGAGTGTTCTGCACAACGCAGTGGCAGCACCTCTGAACTGACGCGCTCTTCGGCGCCCTCCCGACCTGGTTCCCTACCTTGTTTGTCGACCTGAAACTAGAACCCCCAACAGAATCGTTAGGCTGGGAACGGAAAGCCACGCTTGGAAAAGAAAACCACTTACCAAACCGGAGAAGTCAGGTCGGCCTGGTCCTTTAGCGTCGGCGGACGACTCTGACTCCTCTTCTTCCTCGCGTTTCTCCGCCACGAAGTCATCCTCGTTCGAGAAGTCAAGAAGGCCCTCCATGAAGTAGTCAGTTTAAATTTCGCACGGGGAGAGAGGGAAAATTTTGCGCCTTAGATGGGTTGATTTAAATCAAAAAGCAGCGATGGATTGTTTTCGTCGTTAATTAGGGATAGATTAGAGATAGAAAATTTTTCTCGCTAATTCTGTCGCTAATTAGCGACAGATTCGCGACGAAAATATTCCCTTACTAATTAGCAATTTTTTTTAATGTTTGGCAACGAAAAAATTTCGTCGCTCATTAGCGACGAAATTAGCGAGGGAAAACTTTCCATCGCTAATTTCACAAATATTTCGAATGTTAGCTACGGATAGTTTTCTCTCGCTAATTTGTCGCAAATTTGCGACGGAAAAAAACCGTCGCAAATGTCTGTCGCTAATTAGCATTTTTCTTGTAGTGAAACCTCAAAACAAAAACGAAAAAAAGTGGGAAGAAGAAGGAAATGAGGAAAAACCACTCACCTTTGTATTTGTTGGAGTTGTGGGTAGCATAAAACCCAAAATCTAGAGGGAACGAAACCTAGGTGGATCGGCTAGGGTGAAGGTGAAGGAGAAGAAGATAGGAGGAGAGATTTTTCTGCAAAACGGAAATGGGAAGAAGGGAGAAGGGTGTTGGCTATTTGGGAAAAGAAAAAGAGATGAGGGTGGTCGGATGCCCTAGTGTGTCCCACACGCCCCTCCTTAGGAACCCATCCAAACAGTTTCCTATTTAGATCCGTTAATAGCACCAAAACCTATTATTGATCCTAAAATAAAAACTCAAAACTAAAATAACATATAAATATTATATTTAAACAATATTTGTTTAAAAATCTCAATTATAATTAAATGTAATATTTGTTTAGTTGTTTAAAACTCATAAAACTTTATGTTTGGGTCGATCCATTTGGGTCCAACCCGTGTGGAGTTCAAGTCTATTCTAAAATCCATAATTTTTTTTCAAAATAATTTCTTACATCCTATTAACACTAAATAATTATACTTATTCTAAATAGTTTATGGTTTTGGTACTTTTTAAAATAATAATTTATTTAATTAAAATATTTTATAACCAAAATACACTTTATTAGAATTTCTTCTAAAAACCACCAAAATGCATCTAGTTAAGTACAAAACACCTTGAAAACTCCTAGATGAGTTGTGACTCACTAAAATAATTAATTTTTATAATAATTTAAATATTTTAATAGTATTTTATCTTAAATAATTCATGAAATTATTACTTTATCCTTATTGATCAAAAAAGAATAATTGAGCATGTAAAATACTCATAATCGACATTTAAAATATAGAAATACATTTCTAACTCGATAAAGCAAATATCTTTATAAAAAATGTACAGATTTTATACCAAGCCTCCAAAAGTTTAACAAGGTCTCACTCACTATACGCTATTGGCCAAACAAAAGTGTCCAAGGTGCTCTCCTAAAAGATTGGCTGAGGAGACTTTACAGAGCATCGCTTGGACAACACAAACAAAAGACATCTCAAAGAACCATCAAGGTCAATGTTAGCTCGTTATCTGAAAACCTTTTCTACAGACATTAAAACTGAATGTACCTTAGTGGGAAAATTATTTCTCTGGGTAAAACAATGAGCTTGGTATGAAAAGAAAATAGGAGACTTTTTGCGAACTTTGTTTTTTAAAGAGAAATTTGAGGCAATTTTTAAAATTTTAAGATACTCTTTTTTTGTCCTTTGGTTGTGTCGAGGTCCCTTTTCTCCTAGCCGTTGAACCCTCTTGAAGGTCATTTATTTATGGTCATTGGGTCTTTTATGGCTATATACCACAATCCTTTCTTATTCTCTCCATTGCTCTCTCATGCTTTTCTCTCCCTCCCATGTGCTCTCTCAAGCTCTCTAGCTCGCTCAAGCCCACAAGCTCTCTTTGTGTAGTGAGTTTAGGTCTTGACTTAGTCAAAGGTCTACCTAAGTTGAGCCTAGGCCCTAAATAATTGAGTCAAAAAGCTATTTGTGGTAGTCTGTGTCTAGTTGTTCGGTCTCACCTAGTGTAGAGTGTAAGCTGACCATCGTGAGTAGGCGAAAACTCAGTTATATCTTGAGAGCATACCCATTGCACCAAGTACCAGGTCCTAAGTAGGGCGACTATCGTTTAAAAAAAATAGTGTCTTACATGTACTTTCAAGCATACATGATTCAAACATAGTTGCCATGCCGACTGAGTTAATTTTCTCAACACAAGCGTCAGCTTAAGTCGGCTTGCCACAAATAGTGTAGAGTGTAAGCTGACCATCGTGAGCAGGCGAAAACTCGGTTATATCTTAAGAGCATACCCATTGCACCAAGTCCTAAGACAAAGTAGGGGCAACTATTGCTTTAAAAATAGTGTGTCTAACATGTACTTTCAAGCGTACATGATTCAAACATAGTTGCCATGCCTACTGAGTTAATTTTCTCAACACAAGCGTGAGCTTAAGTCGGCTTGCCACAAACTCAAACCTAAGGTCAACTTGAGGCTTAACCCAAGTGAGCCAAGCTTCAACAATTAGCTCATTTGCTAAAAACTACGATCTTGCCTTTATTTTGTTTATTCGAGGAGAAACCACGATCATCTCCAACACAAGCCAAGAGGTACCACATTAAACATAGCACTGTTACTGTTGCACCTGAAATCTCGGAGAGCCTTGCAACGTGCCAAAGGTATGGGACTTGGTGCGGTGCATGGGGTTGAAGAGACGTATGCATGCCACTCATAGTGCCTTGTGCCTAAGCTTGACACTGGGCTGTGCAAAGGAGTGTGGCATGTGCACGGGTTGGTGCAATACAAGTGCTGAAAAGGTGTGTGCATGTCACTGATTGCGTCATGTGCCTGAGCTTGGCACTAGACAGTGGAAGAAGTGTGTGACATGTGCACTGGCAGGGTGCAGTGCACATTCATAAGAGGTGCGTGCATGCCACAGATTGTGTCCTGTGCTGGAGTGTGGCGTAGGGCTGTGCAAGGAGTGTGGCATGTGCACAGGTGTGGTGCAGTGCAGATGCGGCAACAGATGCATGAATGTATGTGAAGTGCAGTGGAAGTGCCCCAAGAGTGATGGATTGGTTGGTTGCGGCGTGCATGAGGCAGTCGGGCCAACCCCGTGGCAAACAGGCCTTGCCCATGTGTGCAAAGTTTGGTGCACATGCATAACAGTGGTGTCGTGTGTTGCACAGACCATTGTCATGCGTTGTGCATGTGGCGTACGAAGCACAGCATGCGGTGGGCACGTAGTTGCGGTGAGCATGGTCAGAGCTTGGCATGTGCAGCAATGTGCGCAGTGTGGGCACAATTGCGTGCACAATCTTTGAGGCGATAATCCAATGAGCATTTGAAGTTGTTTGGGGCCAAGATCGAAGATTCACCGTGTAAATGGACTATGGGGAACGCGTGGGTGAAGGCGGATTTGAAGAATTCCGAAGTTGAGAAATTTATGGTTCCCCAAGTGTTATTCGGGTTCCTCTTGCTGGCAGGGGCCTGGCTCCTAAAATACCTATATAGGGGACCTCCTGTTTGAGCTGTCTGGCACATGTTGCAGCAGTTTGGCATAGGCACCCCCTATATCGCACGGGCAGCACTGGGAGTGCATGAGGGTGTCCGTGTGTAGTGCAAATCCCCCATGGGACGTAGGCAAAGGCCTTGGGTGCGCAGGTAGGCGACTCTTGGTGCGGCGGTGCGGTCCCAACCGTGCATGGTGGCACGGGGTTGTGCAAGTGAGTGCACAGCGCCAGCGAATGAGTTTGGGTGGTGCTTATCGCTATGGCATGAAATCATCAACTGGTCTTCGGACTGGGGGTCGAAAGACCTGGTCCCTTCGGTGGTGAGGTTATGTTGGGGGCGTGCCCATGGGGCTGCGATCTGCTCCATGGCACGCGAGGCTAAGGCATCTGTGCGTTGTTGGCTCAGATGGTTGGGCTTGAGGAAAGGTGGCTTGCAATGATGGTTGGAGGCATGACATGCATCGGTAAAGGCTTTGGGATGTGTTATGCTCCCCATGACCCGTGTTGGATGTTGGTTAAGTCGGTAGTGTTGCGAAGGCACGTTTCAGCCCTTGTCAACGTGCGCTTGCTTGTGGGAGCTGTAAGGCATGTTTGGCTTGGTCGTTGAAGGTGCTAGCCGGTATGGGACGGCTAGGCACGTAAGTGGCGATCAGATGCACGATGGACCATGTTCGGAAGGATTTCTTGAAAAGAAGGGTTTGTTAAGTTGACGTTCCGCTGGGTAAGAAGCTTACGTGTGGGAAACACGTGCTGTGAGGCTGACTAGGTCGTGAGGCCTAGTGCCGCACGGGCCTTCCTTGGCTTGAAATGCGAAAAATTTGGCCTTGGAAAATTAGCCCGTGACAACTGGTATCAAAGCAGAGCATACGAGTGCCTAAGTGGTTGATATGTTGGAGAGCCTTTGACTGGGTTTCTCTTCATGTTGCCAAAGCATGTTCGGAGCACCGAGGTCGGATTGTGATGCTTCATGGTGGAGTTAACATGAAGGCTGGTTTGTTGGAGTGGGATTGGCTATGTGGAAGGCCAACTATATAGTCAGCTCAGAAAAACAATGTGCAGTTTCTGTGTGGGCAAGAAAGATCGTTGTTTTCCTTCATGCCTCGAAAGCTTTACGAGGCACAGTGGCGTACAAAATGTGTGTTTAAAAAGGAATGAATCCTTTGGGTCAAGTCAACACTGAAAGGGCAGTGTTTGCTTATTGCGAGCTCACCAACCACCAAGAAAGTGCCCTATGAATGAGGGCTTATGCACGACAGAAGGTCGCAGTGGATTGCGGTGGACCGTTGTTGGAGTTGCTAGAGACACACTGAGGTATGGGACTCAGTGTGTTCGAAAGTTGCGACAAGTGCGGGTTGAAGCCACAGTGTAGGCACGCCTTTGGGTTCAAGGGTGCCTTGTTTGGTGAGGGCAGTGCGAGGAGGAGCTTGACTGTCGCTCTGTGTTTGGTGAGTGCAGTGCGAGGAGAAGCTCGACTGGCACTCTGTGTTTAGGGCAACGCGAGAGGGAGTGCCTCGGTTGTCGCTCGTGTGTGCCAGCATACTCTCCATGGACCACAGTCAGGATGACAGGTGGTGTGCAGACCGAGTATGGCCGAAGTGATGCAACCTGAAGTGACCGAGCCAATGAGTGGGCAATGAGGGCTTACAGGGGAGTCAAGTGAGTTGGTTGAGGGCAACGCGAGAGGGAGTGCCTCGATTGTCGCTCGTGTGTGCCGGCATACTCTCCACGGACCACAGTCAGGATGACAGGTGGTGTGCAGACCGAGTATGGCCGAAGTGATGCAACCTGAAGTGACCGAGCCAATGAGTGGGCAATGAGGGCTTACAGGGGAGTCAAGTGAGTTGGTTGAGGGCAACGCGAGAGGGAGTGCCTCGGTTGTCGCTCGTGTGTGCCGGCATACTCTCCACGGACCACAGTCAGGATGACAGGTGGTGTGCAGACCGAGTATGGCCGAAGTGGCGCAACCTGAAGTGACCGAGCCAATGAGTGGGCAATGAGGGCTTACGGGGGAGCCAAGTGAGTGTAACCTCCAGAATGGGCTTCATCTTGTTTTGGCGGTCTGTGTGTGAACCGCATGGTCGAGTGGTGAAGTTGGGGTGAATAGGGGCGCCCGAGTGTGAACTTGGTGTTGTGCAATGAGGGCACACGTGTGAAGCGTGCTGAGACGACAAGATGTCGTGCGGGCATGGGAGACCCGCTTGAGAATGGGGACTACGCTGGGGTCCCGTGATTATGAAAAGAGAAAAGGAACTGAATGGTAAGGTGCACATCATCCGGATGAATTGCGTTGTCGAACGGAACTCCATAGATGTTAAGCGAAGAGATCGTCGAGGACGACGATGGCTTGAGTGGGGGAGAATGTTGCACCTGAAATCTCGGAGAGCCTTGCAACGTGCCATAGGTATGGGACTTGGTGCGGTGCATGGGGTTGAAGAGACGTATGCATGCCACTGATAGTGCCCTGTGCCTAAGCTTGACACTGGGTTGTGCAAAGGAGTGTGGCATGTGCACGGGTTGGTGCAACACAAGTGCTGAAAAGGTGTGTGCATGTCACTGATTGCGTCATGTGCCTGAGCTTGGCACTAGACAGTGGAAGAAGTGTGTGACATGTGCACTAGCAGGGTGCAGTGCACATTCATAAGAGGTGCGTGCATGCCACAGATTGTGTCCTGTGCTGGAGTGTGGCGTAGGGCTGTGCAAGGAGTGTGGCATGTGCACAGGTGTGGTGCAGTGCAGATGCGGCAACAGATGCATGGATGTATGTGAAGTGCAGTGGAAGTGCCCCAAGAGTGATGGATTGGTTGGTTGCGGCGTGCATGAGGCAGTCGGGCCAACCCCGTGGCAAACAGACCTTGCCCATGTGTGCAGAGTTTGGTGCACATGCATAACAGTGGTGTCGTGTGTTGCACAGACCATTGTCATGCGTTGTGCATGTGGCGTACGAAGCACAGCATGCGGTGGGCACGTAGTTGCGGTGAGCATGGTCAGAGCTTGGCATGTGCAGCAATGTGCGCAGTGTGGGCACAGTTGCGTGCACAATCTTTGAGGCGATAATCCAATGAGCATTTGAAGTTGTTTGGGGCCAAGATCGAAGATTCACCGTGTAAATGGACTATGGGGAACGCGTGGGTGAAGGTGGATTTGAAGAATTCCGAAGTTGAGAAATTTATGGTTCCCCAAGTGTTATTCGGGTTCCTCTTGCTGGCAGGGGCCTGGCTCCTAAAATACCTATATAGGGGACCTCCTGTTTGAGCTGTCTGGCACATGTTGCAGCAGTTTGGCATAGGCACCCCCTATATCGCACGGGCAGCACTGGGAGTGCATGAGGGTGTCCGTGTGTAGTGCAAATCCCCGATGGGACGTAGGCAAAGGCCTTGGGTGCGCAGGTAGGCGACTCTTGGTGCGGCGGTGCGGTCCCAACCGTGCATGGTGGCACGGGGTTGTGCAAGTGAGTGCACAGCGCCAGCGAATGAGTTTGGGTGGTGCTTATCGCTATGGCATGAAATCATCAACTGGTCTTCGGACTGGGGGTCGAAAGACCTGGTCCCTTCGGTGGTGAGGTTATGTTGGGGGCGTGCCCATGGGGCTGCGATCTGCTCCATGGCACGCGAGGCTAAGGCATCTGTGCGTTGTTGGCTCAGATGGTTGGGCTTGAGGAAAGGTGGCTTGCAATGATGGTTGGAGGCATGACATGCATCGGTAAAGGCTTTGGGATGTGTTATGCTCCCCATGACCCGTGTTGGATGTTGGTTAAGTCGGTAGTGTTGCGAAGGCACGTTTCAGCCCTTGTCAACGTGCGCTTGCTTGTGGGAGTTGTAAGGCATGTTTGGCTTGGTCGTTGAAGGTGCTAGCCGGTATGGGACAGCTAGGCACGTAAGTGGCGATCAGATGCACGATGGACCATGTTCGGAAGGATTTCTTGAAAAGAAGGGTTTGTTAAGTTGACGTTCCGCTGGGTAAGACGCCTACATGTGGGAAACACGTGCTGTGAGGCTGACTAGGCTGTGAGGCCTAGTGCCGCACGGGCCTTCCTTGGCTTGAAATGCGAAAAATTTGGCCTTGGAAAATTAGCCCGTGACAACTGGTATCAAAGCAGAGCATACGAGTGCCTAAGTGGTTGATATGTTGGAGAGCCTTTGGCCGGGTTTCTCTTCATGTTGCCAAAGCATGTTCGGAGCACCGAGGTCGGATTGTGATGCTTCATGGTGGAGTTAACATGAAGGCTGGTTTGTTGGAGTGGGATTGGCTATGTGGAAGGCCAACTATATAGTCAGCTCAGAAAAACAATGTGCAGTTTCTGTGTGGGCATGAAAGATCGTTGTTTTCCTTCATGCCTCGAAAGCTTTACGAGGCACAGTGGCGTACAAAATGGGTGTTTAAAAAGGAATGAATCCTTTGGGTCAAGTCAACACTGAAAGGGCAGTGTTTGCTTATTGCGAGCTCACCAACCACCAAGAAAGTGCCCTATGAATGAGGGCTTATGCACGACAGAAGGTCGCAGTGGATTGCGGTGGACCGTTGTTGGAGTTGCTAGAGACACGCTGAGGTATGGGACTCAGTGTGTTCGAAAGTTGCGACAAGTGCGGGTTGAAGCCACAGTGTAGGCACGCCTTTGGGTTCAAGGGTGCCTTGTTTGGTGAGGGCAGTGCGAGGAGGAGCTCGACTGTCGCTCTGTGTTTGGTGAGTGCAGTGCGAGGAGAAGCTCGACTGGCACTCTGTGTTGAGGGCAACGCGAGAGGGAGTGCCTCGGTTGTCGCTCGTGTGTGTCGGCATACTCTCCACGGACCACAGTCAGGATGACAGGTGGTGTGCAGACCGAGTATGGCCGAAGTGATGCAACCTGAAGTGACCGAGCCAATGAGTGGGCAATGAGGGCTTACAGGGGAGTCAAGTGAGTTGGTTGAGGGCAACGCGAGAGGGAGTGCCTCGGTTGTCGCTCGTGTGTGTCGGCATACTCTCCACGGACCACAGTCAGGATGACAGGTGGTGTGCAGACCGAGTATGGCCGAAGTGGCGCAACCTGAAGTGACCGAGCCAATGAGTGGGCAATGAGGGCTTACGGGGGAGCCAAGTGAGTGTAACCTCCAGAATGGGCTTCATCTTGTTTTGGCGGTCTGTGTGTGAACCGCATGGTCGAGTGGTGAAGTTGGGGTGAATGGGGGCGCCCGAGTGTGAACTTGGTGGTGTGCAATGAGGGCACACGTGTGAAGCGTGCTGAGACGGCAAGATGTCGTGCGGGCATGGGAGACCCGCTTGAGAATGGGGACTACGCTGGGGTCCCGTGATTATGAAAAGAGAAAAGGAACTGAATGGTAAGGTGCACATCATCCGGATGAATTGTGTTGTCGAACGGAACTCCATAGATGTTAAGCGAAGAGATCGTCGAGAACGACGATGGCTTGAGTGGGGGAGAATGTTGCACCTGAAATCTCGGAGAGCCTTGCAACGTGCCATAGGTATGGGACTTGGTGCGGTGCATGGGGTTGAAGAGACGTATGCATGCCACTGATAGTGCCCTGTGCCTAAGCTTGACACTGGGTTGTGCAAAGGAGTGTGGCATGTGCACGGGTTGGTGCAACACAAGTGCTGAAAAGGTGTGTGCATGTCACTGATTGTGTCATGTGCCTGAGCTTGGCACTAGACAGTGGAAGAAGTGTGTGACATGTGCACTGGCAGGGTGCAGTGCACATTCATAAGAGGTGCGTGCATGCCACAGATTGTGTCCTGTGCTGGAGTGTGGCGTAGGGCTGTGCAAGGAGTGTGGCATGTGCACAGGTGTGGTGCAGTGCAGATGCGGCAACAGATGCATGGATGTATGTGAAGTGCAGTGGAAGTGCCCCAAGAGTGATGGATTGGTTGGTTGCGGCATGCATGAGGCAGTCGGGCCAACCCCGTGGCAAACAGGCCTTGCCCATGTGTGCAGAGTTTGGTGCACATGCATAACAGTGGTGTCGTGTGTTGCACAGACCATTGTCATGCGTTGTGCATGTGGCGTACGAAGCACAGCATGCGGTGGGCACGTAGTTGCGGTGAGCATGGTCAGAGCTTGGCATGTGCAGCAATGTGCGCAGTGTGGGCACAGTTGCGTGCACAATCTTTGAGGCGATAATCCAATGAGCATTTGAAGTTGTTTGGGGCCAAGATCGAAGATTCACCGTGTAAATGGACTATGGGGAACACGTGGGTGAAGGCGGATTTGAAGAATTCCGAAGTTGAGAAATTTATGGTTCCCCAAGTGTTATTCGGGTTCCTCTTGCTGGCAGAGGCCTCGCTCCTAAAATACCTATATAGGGGACCTCCTGTTTGAGCTGTCTGGCACATGTTGCAGCAGTTTGGCATAGGCACCCCCTATATCGCATGGGCAGCACTGGGAGTGCATGGGGGTGTCCGTGTGTAGTGCAAATCCCCCATGGGACGTAGGCAAAGGCCTTGGGTGCGCAGGTAGGCGACTCTTGGTGCGGCGGTGCGGTCCCAACCGTGCATGGTGGCACGGGGTTGTGCAAGTGAGTGCACAGCGCCAGCGAATGAGTTTGGGTGGTGCTTATCGCTATGGCATGAAATCATCAACTGGTCTTCGGACTGGGGGTCGAAAGACCTGGTCCCTTCGGTGGTGAGGTTATGTTGGGGGCGTGCCCATGGGGCTGCGATCTGCTCCATGGCACGCGAGGCTAAGGCATCTGTGCGTTGTTGGCACATATGGTTGGGCTTGAGGAAAGGTGGCTTGCAATGATGGTTGGAGGCATGACATGCATCGGTAAAGGCTTTGGGATGTGTTATGCTCCCCATGACCCGTGTTGGATGTTGGTTAAGTCGGTAGTGTTGCGAAGGCACGTTTCAGCCCTTGTCAATGTGCACTTGCTTGTGGGAGCTGTAAGGCATGTTTGGCTTGGTCGTTGAAGGTGCTAGCCGGTATGGGACGGCTAGGCACGTAAGTGGCGATCAGATGCACGATGGACCATGTTCGGAAGGATTTCTTGAAAAGAAGGGTTTGTTAAATTGACGTTCCGCTGGGTAAGAAGCTTACGTGTGGGAAACATGTGCTGTGAGGCTGACTAGGCCGTGAGGCCTAGTGCCGCACGGGCCTTCCTTGGCTTGAAATGCGAAAAATTTGGCCTTGGAAAATTAGCCCGTGACAACTGGTATCAAAGCAGAGCATACGAGTGCCTAAGTGGTTGATATGTTGGAGAGCCTTTGATCGGGTTTCTCTTCATGTTGCCAAAGCATGTTCGGAGCACCGAGGTCGGATTGTGATGCTTCATGGTGGAGTTAACATGAAGGCTGGTTTGTTGGAGTGGGATTGGCTATGTGGAAGGCCAACTATATAGTCAGCTCAGAAAAACAATGTGCAGTTTCTGTGTGGGCAAGAAAGATCGTTGTTTTCCTTCATGCCTCGAAAGCTTTACGAGGCACAGTGGCGTACAAAATGTGTGTTTAAAAAGGAATGAATCCTTTGGGTCAAGTCAACACTGAAAGGGCAGTGTTTGCTTATTGCGAGCTCACCAACCACCAAGAAAGTGCCCTATGAATGAGGGCTTAAGCACGACAGAAGGTCGCAGTGGATTGCGGTGGACCGTTGTTGGAGTTGCTAGAGACACGCTGAGGTATGGGACTCAGTGTGTTCGAAAGTTGCGACAAGTGCGGGTTGAAGCCACAGTGTAGGCACGCCTTTGGGTTCAAGGGTGCCTTGCTTGGTGAGGGCAGTGCGAGGAGGAGCTCGACTGTCGCTCTGTGTTTGGTGAGTGCAGTGCGAGGAGAAGCTCGACTGGCACTCTGTGTTGAGGGCAACGCGAGAGGGAGTGCTTCGGTTGTCGCTCGTGTGTGCCGGCATACTCTCCACGGACCACAGTCAGGATGACAGGTGGTGTGCAGACCGAGTATGGCCGAAGTGATGCAACCTGAAGTGACCGAGCCAATGAGTGGGCAATGAGGGCTTACAGGGGTGTCAAGTGAGTTGGTTGAGGGCAACGCGAGAGGGAGTGCCTCGGTTGTCGCTCGTGTGTGTCGGCATACTCTCCACAGACCACAGTCAGGATGACAGGTGGTGTGCAGACCGAGTATGGCCGAAGTGGCGCAACCTGAAGTGACCGAGCCAATGAGTGGGCAATGAGGGCTTACGGGGGAGCCAAGTGAGTGTAACCTCCAGAATGGGCTTCATCTTGTTTTGGCGGTCTGTGTGTGAACCGCATGGTCGAGTGGTGAAGTTGGGGTGAATGGGGGCGCCCGAGTGTGAACTTGGTGGTGTGCAATGAGGGCACACGTGTGAAGCGTGCTGAGACAGCAAGATGTCGTGCGGGCATGGGAGACCTGCTTGAGAATGGGGACTACGCTGGGGTCCCGTGATTATGAAAAGAGAAAAGGAACTGAATGGTAAGGTGCACATCATCCGGATGAATTGCGTTGTCGAACGGAACTCCATAGATGTTAAGCGAAGAGATCGTCGAGGACGACGATGGCTTGAGTGGGGGAGAATGTTGCACCTGAAATCTCGGAGAGCCTTGCAACGTGCCATAGGTATGGGACTTGGTGCGGTGCATGGGGTTGAAGAGACGTATGCATGCCACTGATAGTGCCCTGTGCCTAAGCTTGACACTGGGCTGTGCAAAGGAGTGTGGCATGTGCACGGGTTGGTGCAACACAAGTGCTGAAAAGGTGTGTGCATGTCACTGATTGCGTCATGTGCCTGAGCTTGGCACTAGACAGTGGAAGAAGTGTGTGACATGTGCACTGGCAGGGTGCAGTGCACATTCATAAGAGGTGCGTGCATGCCACAGATTGTGTCCTGTGCTGGAGTGTGGCGTAGGGCTGTGCAAGGAGTGTGGCATGTGCACAGGTGTGGTGCAGTGCAGATGCGGCAACAGATGCATGGATGTATGTGAAGTGCAGTGGAAGTGCCCCAAGAGTGATGGATTGGTTGGTTGCGGCATGCATGAGGCAGTCGGGCCAACCCCGTGGCAAACAGGCCTTGCCCATGTGTGCAGAGTTTGGTGCACATGCATAACAGTGGTGTCGTGTGTTGCACAGACCATTGTCATGCGTTGTGCCTGTGGCGTACGAAGCACAGCATGCGGTGGGCACGTAGTTGCGGTGAGCATGGTCAGAGCTTGGCATGTGCAGCAATGTGCGCAGTGTGGGCACAATTGCGTGCACAATCTTTGAGGCGATAATCCAATGAGCATTTGAAGTTGTTTGGGGCCAAGATCGAAGATTCACCGTGTAAATGGACTATGGGGAACGCGTGGGTGAAGGCGGATTTGAAGAATTCCGAAGTTGAGAAATTTATGGTTCCCCAAGTGTTATTCGGGTTCCTCTTGCTGGCAGGGGCCTGGCTCCTAAAATACCTATATAGGGGACCTCCTGTTTGAGTTGTCTGGCACATGTTGCAGCAGTTTGGCATAGGCACCCCCTATATCGCACGGGCAGCACTGGGAGTGCATGGGGGTGTCCGTGTGCAGTGCAAATCCCCCATGGGACGTAGGCAAAGGCCTTGGGTGCGCAGGTAGGCGACTCTTGGTGCGGCGGTGCGGTCCCAACCGTGCATGGTGGCACGGGGTTGTGCAAGTGAGTGCACAGCGCCAGCGAATGAGTTTGGGTGGTGCTTATCGCTATGGCATGAAATCATCAACTGGTCTTCGGACTGGGGGTCGAAAGACCTGGTCCCTTCGGTGGTGAGGTTATGTTGGGGGCATGCCCATGGGGCTGCGATCTGCTCCATGGCACGCGAGGCTAAGGCATCTGTGCGTTGTTGGCTCAGATGGTTGGGCTTGAGGAAAGGTGGCTTGCAATGATGGTTGGAGGCATGACATGCATCGGTAAAGGCTTTGGGATGTGTTATGCTCCCCATGACCCGTGTTGGATGTTGGTTAAGTCGGTAGTGTTGCGAAGGCACGTTTCAGCCCTTGTCAACGTGCGCTTGCTTGTGGGAGCTGTAAGGCATGTTTGGCTTGGTCGTTGAAGGTGCTAGCCGGTATGGGACGGCTAGGCACGTAAGTGGCGATCAGATGCACGATGGACCATGTTCGGAAGGATTTCTTGAAAAGAAGGGTTTGTTAAGTTGACGTTCCGCTGGGTAAGAAGCTTACGTGTGGGAAACACGTGCTGTGAGGCTGACTAGGCCATGAGGCCTAGTGCCGCACGGGCCTTCCTTGGCTTGAAATGCGAAAAATTTGGCCTTGGAAAATTAGCTCGTGACAACTGGTATCAAAGCAGAGCATACGAGTGCCTAAGTGGTTGATATGTTGGAGAGCCTTTGGCCGGGTTTCTCTTCATGTTGCCAAAGCATGTTCGGAGCACCGAGGTCGGATTGTGATGCTTCATGGTGGAGTTAACATGAAGGCTGGTTTGTTGGAGTGGGATTGGCTATGTGGAAGGCCAACTATATAGTCAGCTCAGAAAAACAATGTGCAGTTTCTGTGTGGGCAAGAAAGATCGTTGTTTTCCTTCATGCCTCGAAAGCTTTACGAGGCACAGTGGCGTACAAAATGTGTGTTTAAAAAAGAATGAATCCTTTGGGTCAAGTCAACACTGAAAGGGCAGTGTTTGCTTATTGCGAGCTCACCAACCACCAAGAAAGTGCCCTATGAATGAGGGCTTATGCACGACAGAAGGTCGCAGTGGATTGCGGTGGACCGTTGTTGGAGTTGCTAGAGACACGCTGAGGTATGGGACTCAGTGTGTTTGAAAGTTGCGACAAGTGCGGGTTGAAGCCACAGTGTAGGCACGCCTTTGGGTTCAAGGGTGCCTTGTTTGGTGAGGGCAGTGCGAGGAGGAGCTCGACTGTCGCTCTGTGTTTGGTGAGTGCAGTGCGAGGAGAAGCTCGACTGGCACTCTGTGTTGAGGGCAACGCGAGAGGGAGTGCCTCGGTTGTCGCTCGTGTGTGTCGGCATACTCTCCACGGACCACAGTCAGGATGACAGGTGGTGTGCAGACCGAGTATGGCCGAAGTGATGCAACCTGAAGTGACTGAGCCAATGAGTGGGCAATGAGGGCTTACAGGGGAGTCAAGTGAGTTGGTTGAGGGCAACGCGAGAGGGAGTGCCTCGGTTGTCGCTCGTGTGTGTCGGCATACTCTCCACAGACCACAGTCAGGATGACAGGTGGTGTGCAGACCGAGTATGGCCGAAGTGGCGCAACCTGAAGTGACCGATACAATGAGTGGGCAATGAGGGCTTACGGGGGAGCCAAGTGAGTGTAACCTCCAGAATGGGCTTCATCTTGTTTTGGCGGTCTGTGTGTGAACCGCATGGTCGAGTGGTGAAGTTGGGGTGAATGGGGGCGCCCGAGTGTGAACTTGGTGGTGTGCAATGAGGGCACACGTGTGAAGCGTGCTGAGACGGCAAGATGTCGTGCGGGCATGGGAGACCCGCTTGAGAATGGGGACTACGCTGGGGTCCCGTGATTATGAAAAGAGAAAAGGAACTGAATGGTAAGGTGCACATCATCCGGATGAATTGCGTTGTCGAACGGAACTCCATAGATGTTAAGCGAAGAGATCGTCGAGGACGACGATGGCTTGAGTGGGGGAGAATGTTGCACCTGAAATCTCGGAGAGCCTTGCAACGTGCCATAGGTATGGGACTTGGTGCGGTGCATGGGGTTGAAGAGACGTATGCATGCCACTGATAGTGCCCTGTGCCTAAGCTTGACACTGGGCTGTGCAAAGGAGTGTGGCATGTGCACGGGTTGGTGCAACACAAGTGCTGAAAAGGTGTGTGCATGTCACTGATTGCGTCATGTGCCTGAGCTTGGCACTAGACAGTGGAAGAAGTGTGTGACATGTGCACTGGCAGGGTGCAGTGCACATTCATAAGAGGTGCGTGCATGCCTCAGATTGTGTCCTGTGCTGGAGTGTGGCGTAGGGCTGTGCAAGGAGTGTGGCATGTGCACAGGTGTGGTGCAGTGCAGATGCGGCAACAGATGCATGGATGTATGTGAAGTGCAGTGGAAGTGCCCCAAGAGTGATGGATTGGTTGGTTGCGGCGTGCATGAGGCAGTCGGGTCAACCCCGTGGCAAACAGGCCTTGCCCATGTGTGCAGAGTTTGGTGCACATGCATAACAGTGGTGTCGTGTGTTGCACAGACCATTGTCAGGCGTTGTGCATGTGGCGTACGAAGCACAGCATGCGGTGGGCACGTAGTTGCGGTGAGCATGGTCAGAGCTTGGCATGTGCAGCAATGTGCGCAGTGTGGGCATAGTTGCGTGCACAATCTTTGAGGCGATAATCCAATGAACATTTGAAGTTGTTTAGGGCCAAGATCGAAGATTCACCGTGTAAATGGACTATGGGGAACGCGTGGGTGAAGGCGGATTTGAAGAATTCCGAAGTTGAGAAATTTATGGTTCCCCAAGTGTTATTCGGGTTCCTCTTGCTGGTAGGGGCCTGGCTCCTAAAATACCTATATAGGGGACCTCCTGTTTGAGCTGTCTGGCACATGTTGCAGCAGTTTGGCATAGGCACCCCCTATATCGCACGGGCAGCACTGGGAGTGCATGGGGGTGTCCGTGTGCAGTGCAAATCCCCCATGGGACTTAGGCAAAGGCCTTGGGTGCGCAGGTAGGCGACTCTTGGTGCGGCGGTGCGGTCCCAACCGTGCATGGTGGCACGGGGTTGTGCAAGTGAGTGCACAGCGCCAGCGAATGAGTTTGGGTGGTGCTTATCGCTATGGCATGAAATCATCAACTGGTCTTCGGACTGGGGGTCGAAAGACCTGGTCCCTTCGGTGGTGAGGTTATGTTGGGGGCGTGCCCATGGGGCTGCGATCTGCTCCATGGCACGCGAGGCTAAGGCATCTGTGCGTTGTTGGCTCAGATGGTTGGGCTTGAGGAAAGGTGGCTTGCAATGATGGTTGGAGGCATGACATGCATCGGTAAAGGCTTTGGGATGTGTTATGCTCCCCATGACCCGTGTTGGATGTTGGTTAAGTCGGTAGTGTTGCGAAGGCACGTTTCAGCTCTTGTCAACGTGCGCTTGCTTGTGGGAGCTGTAAGGCATGTTTGGCTTGGTCGTTGAAGGTGCTAGCCGGTATGGGACGGCTAGGCACGTAAGTGGCGATCAGATGCACGATGGACCATGTTCGGAAGGATTTCTTGAAAAGAAGGGTTTGTTAAGTTGACGTTCCGCTGGGTAAAAAGCTTACGTGTGGGAAACACGTGCTGTGAGGCTGACTAGGCCGTGAGGCCTAGTGCCGCACGGGCCTTCCTTGGCTTGAAATGCGAAAAATTTGGCCTTGAAAAATTAGCCCTTGACAGTTACAGTGAATGCAAGTGTAGAACTGCTCAAGATATCATCTCCCTGCCTTAAAGAAAAAAAGTCTCTCTATAGCATTACGGCAAGAGACGCACACCTAAGGATCACACTTGCCATGCCTTTCAGCTTATACCCTTTATAACCGACCCACCAGCCAGGTGGAGGAACCTTTGATATGAACTTATTGTGGCTGCAATCTCTCAGAAATAATAGTTTTAGTAATCTTTGTTCTAACATTGACCTAATCCACGAAATTCGTTGTGAGGTGCGTCGGTGCCCACGATCCCCATTAATCACATGAGGACACGAGAGCTGTCAGCATCGCACAGCAAAAAAACCTGTATTGCCTCTGTGTAAGCAGGCGGACATGGCCACATGCAAACTGATCCCACAAGAGACCCATGGGATCATGGACAACATGCAAGTTACACAAGCAAATATCAAGTAATGACAACAAAACCTGTAAGAGAAGATCGATTTATTTTAATGTTACGGTAAACATTTATTACAGTGTGAAACTGAGACCACGAGAGAAGTGTGGGTATTTGGGAAGTATGAAACACACCCATAAATCCCATATTGTTACAATAAATAATTTATTTAATAAATACTAGTTGCAAGATGGGACTACAAAAGAAGTATGGTGCTTTGGGAAACATCAAGACGCACCCATTAAATATCACCAACGGAACAGAAAACTCGCTGTATGATTGATTCCCTTAGCTGCTACCTCACTGAAATAACAGCAGCAAGCCAGGCACAAATCTCTCTAATTTTTTGGTGCAAATAAAGTTCATTTCGTTGATTCAGATGATGAAACCATTCTCTGTCGCGGGATGGCTATCTTGCTGGATGCCTTGCGGATCCAGAACGCATGACGGATGTTCCACATTTGCTTGTGTGTAGTCCTTCTTGCACATGAAGGCCGGCTGGTTTGTGGAAGAAAGCAACCTCGCCCACATACGATCGGTTATGCAAACTTTATTTTGCTTCTCAGTCACACGCTGCAATCAGAAGGGCCACTAGATATTAGCCGCTTGGAATACCATGCTTTCTCAACGTCAATTGCAATTTAAATGCCGTTGATCCATTGCTAATCATAGTGAATGTCTATAGTCTAAAAACAAATGGAAAGTATTGCTTAATTTGTTGCCAATTTTATAAATAAGCTTAAGCTAGAATTGTCTCCATCAATGGTTGAGTAACTGACGTGCAGTATAACAGAATACATTAACATTTCTTCTGTTGTAATATTCAATTAGAACTTCAAAAATGACGTTTTTTTTTCCTAGATGCAAAAAAAAATTGATGTTATTAGATGCTAGGTTGTTATACAAAGCAGCAGTCACATCATGATGGAACAAGCAGATGATGTGATGCGTGGGCCTCCTGTCCCCATAATTGTGGAGATGGATCGTAATCAACAAAAAGTAGCGGTCACGGGCAGTTGGACTATACCTACTCCTGCTAAGAGTTAAGAGACTGAGGCATACCATCCATATAAGAAAGTAATCAGTCATGTTTCATTTATTAAAATGATCATAATTCAAGGTCATGATTGTCACTCACATGAATTGGTATATACGCGTGCCTGCCATTAACAGGCCCAACCGTGAAGCCGGTGTATCCAGCCATGGCACCATGAAGAGCACTGTGTGCGAGGAGGGAGCAGTATACATTGTCTGAGGCATTGCTGGGAATGGCTCGGATCATGTACGTCGGATCTGTGAAAAGGAAAAAAAAAAAGAAGCTTTGAGCACAATTTCAGATATCTCAAAACTAATTTGCAGTAAAAATAGCTTGGGGTTTGGTTCACAGACCTATGTATTTGAGGTTCAACACAATCTTTTTCTTCTTAAAATGTTCCTGTAAGCGAAAACAATGAGTTCACAGGCACATCAAAAAACAATACAAGCATAAACATACATGCTTCATCACCATGTGCTGTCCACAGGCCTATGAGGCTTGAGAAGCCTTATTCCATTGTAAAGCAGCACACAAATGGAATCCCCTCATTGAAATGGCTGCACCCGATTGCACAAGTGTATCGATATCCTCCACCATGGAAGGAAAGTCTAGCCACATATGTTGGTTGGGCTAATTTGACTTTCCCTTTGTTTCGCTCACTCAGGCTTGTAGATTGCATCCATGCATGTGAGTTTTTGAGTGTGCTCTTTCACAAGGGCTTGGTAGACAACACTAAGGCTTACTTGATTGTGTTCCCCATACTGTGAGGTTTGGCATCTCCCCAGAAATCCAGAAAGAAAGCACGGATTTGTGGTTGCAATTATGCATACTGGGATGACTTGGAGTATACCTTAATCTTCTGAGATAGCCAGAGGCCAACATCGTGAAGAACCATGTGTCCGTACTGGTCCCTTTTATCAACACGCTTCATGCTGTTAGCAACAAGTTCCTGTCCCGCACCCTCTGCTACGACAATGACCATGTGGCCTTGCTCTTTGAGCCGGTGCTCCATAAATTCAAAAAGGCCACCCTTCCCTTCCAAATAGAAGGGGCATTCAGGAATTAAGCAACAGTCCTAGGAATTACAAAAGAGCGAGCTTGTCAACATCCAATGAGATATTCCGAGATACACCTAAAGCTACAGTTTCAAAACCAAGATACTGAGTAGAATTCTCAAAATGGCAAATAGAAGGTACATAATAAAGAATCTTAAAGCATACCACGTCTCTGCTAGCCAGTGTAGCGTGCATAGCAATAAACCCTGCAGTATAAAGCGTACGACATATTTAGGACATAGAAAATGCTGTACAAATACTTGTTAAGAGGTCTTTTTGAAGCCACTTAGACATTGGATGTACTTTCATGAATGGCATATGAAATTTCTTGAGGATCAACTTCGAAATCTCCCAAAGGTTTAAAAGAAAAACAGCTGTGAAGATAGAAGATTTTCCAACAGAAGTAACTTTCTTACACCTCAACTGAGCTCACACTGACTCTTTCACAGAGCTTTCAAGTCAACTGAGTAGCTTGAGGCAACTGAATTGGATAAAATCAGGTCAATGCAGTTGCCATAGCAGGGTAGACTTCAGCAGATAGCATACTTTGGAGAACATTCACCAGCTGAACCTCAAAGTCAGGTGAATCTCTCCCGAGTTCAACTTATATTTCTTACTAGACTTTAAAACAAAAAGGCAGAATCTAAACGACATAAACATTAGATTAAACCAGTTAACACCACATACCACTATTGCGACCCATTAGCTTGACAAATCCAACTCCGTTCTCGCCACTTTCGGATTCAACATGTGCTGCACTAATGGCCCTCTGAGCCTCTTCCACTGCAGTGTCAAAACCAAATGATTTGTCGATAACCTGAAACCAAAGATACAAAGAATGAAACATTAGAGTGTCATTCACCAATGTAATGAATCATCAAGAACAAAAGTTGCATCTTAATATATTATAATCCAAAGGAGCAGATTACCACAATGTCATTATCAATGGTCTTTGGAATTCCAACAACTGTAATCTTAAGGCCACGCCTTTGAATCTCCTGCAGAGTACAAGGTTCAAGAACTTGAACATTTTAAGACTCGTAAAGTGAAAGAAAGCAAGACTGTTTGGAGACTAACTATCCTAACTGATGGGTCCCAGGATTGAATCTCACTGGAGGTATTCCCCAGCTTCACTGTTGAGAAGAGAAAAAAAAAATTGCTTGAAATGTTGGATGAGGAACAAGGCTTGCAATGAAAAAAATAACAACAATTTGGGAAACGAGGACCTAAGTTTATGAGGGTGACCGCAAAAAGAAAAAAATCAGCTTGAGGAAGTCGTGGGACAACTAGAATTATGAACAGAGAATGGACTGAAAGGATATACTATCCAACCTCATAGGAGGGAATACATGTTTATAACAAAATTTCAGCTCCTATCTCCTCTGTAAATCCATGAGGAAAAGTTAGCACAAGAAGCTGTCGAGCAATGTTAATGAACCTAGGTTAGATGTAATTTCCACACAAAAATAGTTACCTGAAAAATATCATTAGCACCTTTTTGGGTACCATCTCCTCCAATTATATAAACCTGAAACAGAAAAAAGTTACAAAAAGAAAGGCTATGAACTTTATAAAAGAAAATGCTATCACAAAGGCATGTGGAAAATACAATAACAAAAAGAATTGCACTCACTGACCTGGTTAATCCCCCTGTCCTGAATGCTATCAACTATCCTATGGGTGATCTGCCCACCTCGCGAGGTGCCAAGAATGGTACCACCACGCTTATGAATGTCATTCACCACTCTGGGCGTCAGAGTAATGGTATTGCGGCAGTAGAAGCCCTTGTATCCTCCCTAATGATTTGAAGCAATACAAAGTTGACCGCACCACCGAATCATGCATCAAAGAAACAAGTCAACATCAAATAAACAACAACCGGCACACTTAACTCCAAGAAGTAATCACAAAACTAGGAATAGCTGATTCTGAGACCTAGCATATTTTGCAGGACTTGAAATTCGCAGGGTATTTACCTCGATGCCAAATACTCTAGTAACGCCATACATATGGTAAAGGCCACACACTAGCTCCCTTATGACCGTGTTAAGCCCCGGACAGAGGCCGCCGCAAGTGACAATGCAGGCACTTACCTCATCTTGCATGAAATAAACCTGAATCGTCCAAAAAAAGCCTCATCAGAAACCTCAGCGAACTTTTGTCAGTAAAGGAAATATATAGACAGGGCACATGTCGCCTGGTATATCAATGTTCTTTAATACTTTGAGGTATCTAGAGTTGTTATCGATAGCGGAAGCGATGTGGTAATTACACTGAGTGGGACCCACTTGTGAATTTTGTAGGTCCTACAACTTTAGAAGTTGAAGAGAAAAAAAAAAAGCTTTCCTGATCTTGGCAGCTGCGCAAGCCTGAAAACACATGGAATACAAGAGGACTGCATACCTTTTCCCGAGGCCCTGCTCGTCGAAAATGAGTTCCCCTTGAGCTGCTCTCGTGAACAACAATCTGCATTCAAGAAGGTGAGTCTTTGTCAATACTCTTCACTGTTTTGATCATACCAACAAGGAACACAGACACCATTAAACACCAAGACTCAGAGCATCTCTAGCGTACTGTTTGAGAGACGGTATCATCAGAGTTGACGAAATATTGCCTGAAAGAACAGAGAAGAACAGTGCATGATGAAACTAGAAACCAACAAGTAGAGAAACTGTAGAGATACTTCAAGTTGCATGATGAAACCATAAACCAATAAAACATTTTAGTAATTTCAGATATAATTCAAAGCCATCTTACTTGACAACCGCATATGCTGGATTGAACTGCAAAGGATTCGTATAGGTCTGCCAGAGAAAGGCACAATCATTAGTTATGAAGTGAGGGGGAAGAAGAAAAAAGAAACAAAATCAGCAATTCAGCTATTGCCTGACATAAAAAACCATCCTTTTCCCATAAAATTATAAAAGAAAAGAGGACTTTCGGACGAGGAAAATAGAACAGAAGACATTAACCTAAGTCAAATTAGAGAAATTTGGAAGAACTGAACGATTAATTATTCCTGACCGTCTATCATAACGGAAACCTTAAGGAAAAAAAAATAGTAATTTGATTGATCCCGATCGGCCGCAGAAAAGGCTTCGCCATTGCAAGTTCGATGAAAATTGAGAATTTATCAAGGAAAAAATATCATATTTGAAAAAAGGAAATAGAAATCCACAGAGCCTCTATCTTTTTTGCAGAAGGAAGCATATAACTAGAAATACAAAATATAATGATACACAAACGAAATTGGAAGGGCATTCATGATCGGGCTCAATCTTCACCAATAGTTGAAGAAACAAAGATCAAGCTACAAATAAAGGGCGCAGAAAACCTTGTGAGTGACAGAGTTCATAAGAATCAAACAGCCGAAGAAAAATAGCAAAAAATTCTTGGGTAAAAGTGAGGTTTGAGAGGAAAAAAATGTCCAAAGGAGCGCAAAAATCACAAATAACCAGGGAGATCAAACGATGACATATAAATTTCGCTTAAAAAGGGAAAAGCAAGTTTTTTTGGGGAAGGAAAAACAAAAGGAAACCACCGAGACAGACATCAAAGAGAGAGAGAGAGAGAGAGGAATTGAAACAGAATTAAACACAAATACAAAAAAAACAGAGCAATTAAAAAAATAGAGTAAAGAAAAGAACAAGAAGAGGAAGAACTACTAGACAAGGCCACATGAAAACAGAACAAATAATGGACAAAACAACAGAGGGAAGAGAACCAGAGAAATCAACGCAATGAAAATCATAAGATGCCTCAACAAAACAAGAGAAAGCAAACATAAAAATAAACCACGAAATTTAGAAAAAAAAATCAGAACGAGCGAAACTCAAAAACAAAGAGCCGATTGAAGCAAGTCAAACAGAAGCAGAAGTAGAAGAAGAAGAAGAAGAAGCGGAAGAAGGAGAAGAAACGGTAGCGAAGTAACTCACTGGAGATCAGGAACCAAATGGAGAGATCAGAGAATCAAAGAAGCAGAGGAAGAAGAAGGAATGGAGGCGAGGAACTCACTGGGAGATCAGGGATGTAATCGGTGAGATGAGGGACGTCCTCGAGGACGTACCCGCTGTCTCCGGTGACCACCTTCGACTTCGACAGGGCCATCCCGACGGCGTCCTCCTTTCGCCCTCACCTCCGACTCTTGATTCCTTCCACTCCTTGGTGATAACCGAGATACTCCCTGGTCTCTCTATGTGTTTGTGTTTATGGGAGTGTGGGCAGAAGAGGAGGGGGCGTCCACTCAGCGCGAGTACTGTAGGCAACGACGAGGGAGAAAGGGAGGGAGTGAGCGTATATATACAGCCACAGGGCTTTAGCGTTAGCCATCGTGACGATCACGACTACAGGGTACGTCTGGTTGACAGGGACGCCGTCGAAAACCGGGAGCCCAAGCCATCGCGTGCGACCCGTCCTGACGCAGAGAGAGATCCAGCGACAGAGAGGACGATGGAGAAAGGGTAATGCGGGAAGGTTCTTACAGAGAGCGTGCGAAGGGTCGCTGTCTCAGAGTCGAAGACGACGACCCCTCCAGTCTACCAGAGAGAGAGAGAGAGAGAGTTTCCTTTCCACTTCCGTCATTTCGTGTGCGAGCGGGAGATTAAAAAAATACAAAAAAAGTCGTCAAATGTAGAAGAGTCATGTTTTGCTCATCAATTACTAATCATGCCATTGGATATGAGTTTTCATGTAATAGCCCACTCCCTCACGTCAAATACAACGCCTCGCCTCTCTCAAAAAGATACGGGCACGATCCGACACGTCAATTCGAAAATTTTCTAAAAAAAATAAGACTTCAGGACACGGTTTTCTTTTAGATTTTTAACCAATAAAAAATTATCTTTTGATATGTTAATATCTGAGATAAATTTTTTGCTGAAATATTATTATTGTACTTATCCATTTTAGCGTATCATACCGTGTCCGCTCATGTCACCAAGAACATGCGGTCAAAATGCCATGTCTTCGTCGTATTGCTTACATCCCTGTAATTTTGAATCATTTTGTAATTTCATTGCCAGCGATTCCAATTCACAGGGTGGACAATGTAGTTTTAAATCACATGAGAAAGGTCTAAAATGGTAACTAATATGAAGTTGAATTTCATAGGCTCATTTTTTTTCACGTTTGCCTGTAAGCAAATGAGAATCTTACCCTCACCAAATGAGAATCTTACCATTTGAGATGTCAATGGATCAGATGCAACCTGATATCTGACCAAATCCGGCTCCATTTAAGGTAAGCCAAAATAACATGTGATTATAATCGGATGTGTATGGTTTTGATTTTTTGCTACCAAATCCAACAAATATTCAGATTTGATAGATATCCGAATCTCATTACATGTAAAAACCTAATATGATATATTCTTTTCACCATCCAAATCGGATTATCTAACATCCAATTAATCGAATCTAATATTTGCTGCATCCAATCCGAATCCGAACCATTTTACTTACCATCGCGATTTTGAGAGAATGATTCTTATTTGGTGTCAGGCAAACATGTGTCCTGAGGTTCAATATATTCATGTGAATGTATTGGATGAGCCTCGGGCGCACAGTTGCACATGCGGGTAATTGTGTCAACATGGATTACGTCATACTTGTTCCATAAGATCTAGGTTTGGTACGAAAAGAAGGTCTGATTTAGAATTTGAGTCAGATCAGTGTAGGGGTGGCAATCGGGTCGGGTTGGTGGGTCGTGTCGGTGGGTTAGCGGGTCAGCATACCTCAACACGAACTCGACCCGTTTATTAAATGGGTCGGCTGTGGCAAACACGAACTCGACCCATTTATTAAATGGGTAACCCAACATGACACGGTTAACCCATTTAATAAACGGGTTGGTGGGTGGGTTGGCGGGTTGAGTTCGGGTAAATAGGTAAATGGGTTGGCGGGCCGGTTGGGGTCGGGTAAACGGGTTGACCCGCCTGCCTAACCCATTTATTAAACGGGTCAGACGGGTTGACGGGTTGGCATACCCCTAACACGAACCCGACCCATTTAATAAATGGGTTAGACGGGTTGACCCGTTTATGACATGAACCCGTTTAAGCCAAACCCGAACCCGCCTAAGAAGCGGGTTGGCAGGTCGAGTCAGATTTTGCCACTCCTAACCAGTGGAGGCCGATTAATATACAAAATGGTTATGGTTTATGAAATTTATTATTAGACCCGAATCCGACCTGAGTTCCAATGAAGATTCACAATTTTTCAAAGTATAACCGCGTATGGTTTTACCTATGGTAAGCACAGTCAGACTTGGGTCGGCATAGGGTACCAACACCTATTAATTGGATTCATGTGTGAACTCACCCATTTTTTACCGGGTCTGACCTGTTGACACCCGTATCACAAATTCGGTATCATTCTATCGTGGTCCTTTACTTTACTACATACTTGGTATCAATAAATGTAAATATTAAAATAACTTTTAAATACTACTAAAGATCAGCGATTCAAAATGCACCAAAATATGCTTATAAGATTGTTTTTTAAATCCAAATTGCAAGATGAAAATGTGATTTATGGCTGATGGACCTTGTTGAATCTATCCATATGGCCCGATCTACTTGAAAATGCCTGTTTTAAATGTGCACATTACTCCAAAAAATCACAGGCACGCACGCACGCACACACAAGAAAACACCCAAACACATGCACACAATAACACCATATCCTCCAGCGCATCTGTCATGTATCCCTGATTGATGCAATAAGCTTTTTATGACCAATCTAACCCCCCATATGTGTTCAACATGATTCGTTTATTAGAAAAATGTTTGATTTGTGTGGAAAGATGGATGAGTCTTTTAGTGCAAATATAGATACCATATATTTGGTGTCAAGAGTAAATCAAGTTTAGTTATTCATGAATTCCTTTTTGCTGAACATTGAATTGCACTGATTAATTAATTTAGGTCATTTCCTCTCAAACTTTTTTCGAACTCATAAGTTAAAATGTTAAAATATTTTAACAACTAATAGAAATAAACAAATATAAGATTGCACCAAAATGTAAACATAAAAAAAAAAAATGGCCATGTTAGGTCAAAACTGTTGGATTTAGAAATCCATCTACCACTAAAAAGTATTACATGTTCTTGCTAAATTATTGAAACAAAATCGAAAACCAAAACATGATGCGAAAGTGTACTTGAATTCATAAACGATTCGGTAGATTGTTGACAGGTATGATCTTCTAGAACCTATATATGTGACCCTACTTGTTTCTTTAAACCTAATGAGAGATGGACTAAATTTTATTATTATTATTATTATTATGAAGAGTTCAAAAAAAAGGTCATTATGTAAGATTTGAAGACTGTAACCCAACTTGATTAAAAGCCTGTTTTGAATTCAACGTCTCTCTCCATATGTTATATTTGATGACTTGGGATTAGATTATATAAACCAGGCCTCAACTTAAAACAGACGTGTATAGGAGGCTTACATGATTTTTTTTTATTATTTGAGCTACTTTAAAAGTGCATTGTTTTTTTACGGTATGGTTCGATGGTTATGAAACCTGTAATAATTGCTGTCAGTGGCAATGAGAACGCTTTTCTTTTGAGAAAAGTTGCGGCAGCAGAAATATGGAGAGGGAATCAGGTTAGTAGTACCCCGAAGACCATAATTCATTGGAGTCCCTTTGATGTCATTCATCCATGTGATCAACGGTAAACAGGCACGTCTCTGTTTTTGGTTTTGTTTAAAACCGTCCATTCATGTTTTTGAAACGACGTTGGAGAAAATCTTTTGCCTGGCCTTTTCATGTTGATACTTTGTTATGAAGTTTTTGCATTTCTCACGCATGCTCTCTTTCCTTTTTAGTGACGACAGACGGACAGAGTACCAGTCAGAAAAGAAGACTGATAGTTATGCTTTTGTTTTGTGGAAAAGCGATGTTCAGTTTGAACTGGGACCCTCCTTTTCCAACCACCCCGCGGACTCGTTTTCCACGAAAGAGTTCGCCACTGCAGAGGCTTCTTTCGTGGGAAAAGAATGCAGAAACGAGAGAGTTTTCTGTGGGCCCCCACCACAGCTTCGCAAAGGCTTCCCCTTTCTTGTGGAAAGGGACCCTCATTTTCAAAAGGGCCACCTTTTTGGAAAATTAGGGGATAAAGCCTTTCAGAATTGGAAGGTTACGTCACAATCATCCTGCCTTTCTCTGAAAATAGATTCTAATTTCTTGGAATTAGGTTTCCTGGGTCAAATATGAGGACCAAACACCTCCTTACGGTTTTAACGTCAATTAAGTGATGAAATGCGTTTAACACGTTTTGATAAAAAATAGAGCTTTGAAAATCAAAGGACAAATGAAGCTCCATCATATGCCCTAAAAAACTCGTTCTTTTCAGAAGAAATGTTTAGAACCCTAAAATTATGTTTAAGAAGTACTTTAAAAAAAAATTCTCTGTTATTGATCTTGAGTTTCAATCACGTTGTCTAGGATTAAAATCCCATAGTTCATAGTAAAAATAACTCCAACTTAAATATACTTCACGGTTCTTTTGTCAAGTTTTTTTTTTTTGGGGCTGCCTTTTCGTGCACCTTTTTTGAATGAAAAACAATTTTAATCATGTATTCATGTATATAACTTTTATAAAAAACCATTAGTTTTTTTACATAAGCGTATGATCTAAATCATGTGCTCACAAAGCAAATGGGCAGTAGTCCACTTAGATTATAACGCTTGAAATACTTGGTGCCCTTTTTTCTTTTCTCATGATGCATCTCAATCCACGCAGATGACATGTAGTTGTGTGCGGGTTCGGGTTAGGTCAAGCTGGGGGAAATGAGAACCCAAGCCTTGATCTATATACTTTTAAAGTGTTTAAAGTATGTTATTTAGCAAAAAATACACACACACATATATATATATATAGCTTGTTTATATAGGAATGATTTCTTGAAGCATTTGATTCCGATGCATGGATAGTTTCTATAAGGTTTCAAAAAATAATGGCCTACAATTTTTATATTTTTTTGATGCTTTAAATATAGTTTTTTCATCAAAAGTGCATGAAGTATCAATTTCTAGTAAATTAATCACTTTGAGCACATCTATAGGGTCAGAATTAAAAAATATATATATTGAAAATCTATTAGCATGTTTTATTAGCAACGTGCCTATTTTGTATATATATATATATATATATATATATATATATATATATATATATATATATATATAGTGATTGACAACTACTCACATGTTAGGTGCTAAATGAGTTTTTCAGTTTTTTTTTTTATTTTATTTATAAATTCTGACCGTATAGATGTGATCTATGTAATTGATTTTATAGAGATCAGCTCTTGAAACGTTAGATTCTGACACATGGATGGGTTTTTATAAGGTTCAAAAAATTAATAGTCTAAAATTTTTGTAAATATTCTAAGATCCAAATATCATTTTTTCATCAAAAACACATGACAGGTGTGGTGGTTTCCTTATAAATTGACCATGCCCAACACATTTGAGCGGTCAAAACTGAAAAAAAATATACCCAAAGATCAGAAAAACCCATTTAACACCTAACATATGAGCAGCTATAGTTTTAAGCATCGATTCAAATAATAATACTTAAATATTCGAGGCTGTATATATATATTTGGGTGAAGTAATAACGTTAATCGATTCAAATAATAACTGGATCAGTATTTTTATACCCATACCCGAGATTCAGGTTTTCGAACCAATTGGAAAGTGGAAAACATCTCCTAAAGATGGATGGCATTTCTGTAGTTGTATCATCTTGAGGGGCTATTCTTGAACGCTCTGTCGGACACCGATTGTCAGGAGGAGCACAAGACGCCCTTAGCCGTCGTTCTGTCTAACAGTCAGACAGGATTAAATTACCAAACAGCCATCAATTAATTCTGTAAATAACGTCATCAATCTCCGCACTCGAGAACGACAGATTCTGGATTCCTGAGACAACGACCAACTGCCGCTCTTGGAAGCTTCTCGACCCTCGGAAATGCTCTAAGAAACAAAGGTGTTTTACTCAACTGAGATTTATTCTTTATTCGTCAGCGCTTTCTTCAAAGAGAGGGCATAACCGTCATTTTCATATGTGAAAAGGACATTTCTGTCGTTATCAAAACATTTGGGGCTTGTTTCTGTAATTTCGGAAGCACACACTGTGGATGACGTGTCTCTGCCTGCACGCGAAAGAAAAAGGAACCGTCGAAAATAACGGAAGAGAAAAGCGACTTCCTTTTTTTATTTTCCAACTATGTGATTTTCTAAGCCAAAAATGACGGCCATAAACCTGCAATGCTCTCGAAGACCACACTAGCCTTAATTTTATTCGAAATGATAACCGAAACATTTTACTGCCAAGTTTGTTTTTATGGGGTCATACAAGTACAGGTACTGGATCCACTAGGTCCGAATCCGAACAAGTGCATCTTATACATGGGGTCCCCAGTGGAGCATGAGTCCTGGCCATTGGATTATAAATGTTTTGCTAATATTCGTCTGGATCCAAATACAGATCCAATTATATGTTGCATTGTACATAAATGTGTTTTCTACCTAATTGCATTTGTTGCATATATGGCACATGCATGCTGACGTAGTGCTGGTGCTGAAGTGGCACTAAAATTATAGGGTTTGCAAATTTTGGATCTCAAATCTGAGGTTACCTTAGATTTGAGATTCCCACTTTTGTGAGACATAGAAGAGAGTGTCAACGAATCTGATGGGGAGGAGCTGGACTTCAAATCCTCGGATTTCAAATCTTCGGATTTGAGATCCGAGGCAAACACACTGATGCAGAGCATCCAGAGAATCAGAATTCAAAAGCGGAGTTGGATCTCAATCCAACTCTCCAGACCTGATCCAGGCATCGCAACCCAAGGCGATCCACACGCTTGCAGAATTCAGAAGCAAAGTTAGATCTCAATCTGACTCTCCAGACCCGATCCGAGCATCGCTACAAAAGGCGATCCACATGCTTGCAGGACATCTCTTGTCCTAGTGGATCTATAGTTTAGTCGGTGTTCACCGTGTTCTTTCGCTAGATGCTTCGATTCCATTGCGTCTTCATGAAATTATACTTTTGATATTTTGCCTACAATATTTATTTCATGTCATTTTTTTTAGGAGCCAAATTTTACGGATCCAGATAGTTCTGAAGCCCTGTAGGATTCTTTTGTGGCACTAGAGGGTGTATAGAGAATGCGAGTAGTTTTTTACTTTTTTTGTTTTCAAATACATTTTTGTGCAGGATCCAATTCGTTGCTCGATCTATTTCAATGGAGCCCTAGTTGGCGCCATTTGGAGTGGACCATCTTGGCCTTCATTCAAAATTCAGCCTTGACTAGTTCAAGTCAATATGGTTGATGGTCACTTAATGACCCTTAACCAAAAATAGCCTAGTCAAAATCGTGAGTTGTGCTATGCTTGGGAAGACCATTTTCCTCTTTAATGTGGCTCTTCCTCAAGCTCCAAGTCTCTTAATGAAGGGAGGTCGACCAAGGGGAGGGGGCTGCTTCTCATTTTAAAAAAATTTACCTTTGTGTGGCTGAAAATTCGGTGGAGAGAAATCTTGTGTGGAGAAGACTCATTCCCTCTTGGGCGTGAAGGTGATCTTGTCTAGATCCACCTTGCGAGTTGAAGCAAATGCGCTTGGTCCGAGTTAGTTGCTGATTCAAGTTGTTGTTCATAAGTCGTCATTCCGGTGTCGGCAACTTCCCAACGACATCCATTGTCATCTTCATTCGGATATCATATTCCTTGGTTCACTTGTCTTTCATTTTTGTTATTTTTAGCATATGTGGTTTGTTCTTCTCATTATACATTGCTTGTAAGTTGTGGTAAGCTAGTTGTTGATTTTGAATGCATGTTAGAAGTATTTTATGTTACGGTTTGACTGTATTGTTCAAAGTATTTCCCAGATTAATGTGAGTGTTTGAAACTTGTCTTCTTCCAAGAAACGAGAATCTCTGTTACGAGTTATTAGAGATATCTCTGAAGAATTTCTTGTATTGGCCTCAATACTGATCGATTTCTAGCGTTCTTTAGCTTCTCGGAGAGATAAGACAATAATTTATAAGTTTGTAGTTGAGACCATTGAATGAATTGGCTTTCTGTACCCTTGAAAAGAGCTGATAAGATTTCTGTCAGATAGGAGTCACTGTCATATGTTTGGTTCAGAACACAACTGGTGGTGTTCGGTATTGCTTAATTATCTAGAGATTTCCTGCATGAAAAAACAATTTGTTTAATTCTCTGGAAAGCTAGAACCAAGATCTAAAACTTTCGTGTTCAGAGCCATAGCTGAATTCGCGTTTAGGTGTCTCAAAAATATCAGTCTTTTTACTATTGTCGAATAGTTAGAAATTTAATTCATTTGATAATATCTCATACAATTTTCAAAATTCAAAAATTTGTAGAGGCTCATAAAAAACTCAGAAAAATTCAAATCTTAGTTCGTTGGAAAGGTCTGAATTTGAACTACATTTTCTAAGTTGGTGGTTTCCACAAAATCCATCGTCTGAGTGGTAAAAAATCCCTTTGAACAAACTGTCCACAGAGTCCACAAGTCTGTCAAAGACTTATCTGTCTGTTCCAGTCCGAGTCCATGGAACAAACACCTCTGATCCGAATCCAGTGATTTTAGATTCGTTAGAAAGACGTACGAATCGTGTACAACTTTTCTTTGGGCCGCCTCTGTTATAATAAAGTGTGCAGGTCCCAAAAACCCTATTTTCCGGAGTCCTATTTGGACTTATCTTCATGAAAACTTCTGCGTAAGTTAATATCCGTTTGGATCTTGGATCAGTGTTCACTGAGTCCACATCATTTTTGTATCAAAGCAGGTTGCCAGATTTCTTAATCTGACATAATTCTCGGTGTTGTGGCAGGTCAATTTCTTTTTTTAGGAATCATTCACCATGGCGGGTCGAATGGGCGGTCGAGGTCAAAATAGCTTTAATAGAGGTGCAAGATTTACAAAGGCAACTCATCGAGGCTAATCATTGAGTTGAAGAATTAATTCACCAGATGGTTGAAAATGCTAGGGTTCAAGATCAACGAACTGAGCGAAGTCCACACAGTTCTCGAAGAACTCATGAGACTCAATCGTATGATTCTGATTATGACTTCGAGTCACACTGACGAAGTCTAGGGAGAAGAGATAACCTAAAGTCGAGGAGATCTCATTGGGATTCTGGCTTATGATTTGATATCCCAGAGTTCAAGGAGACTGGAACTCCTGAAGAATTCTAAGATTGGATTAGCGAAGTTCGCGAAATCCTTGAATTTAATGAAGTCCCGGAGGATCATCATGTGGGATTGAAATCCCTCAAATTGAAGGGTCGAGCTGCAGCCTGGTGGTGCCAGCTCAAGCAAATACGCAGACATCAGAGTCGTGCCCCAATTAAGCATTGGGAGCACATGGAGCAAAAACTTCGTGCTCAATTCCTACCATTGAACTATTATCGTGAACTATATCAAAAATATCAAAGTCTGAAATAAGAAACCAAATCGGTGGACCAATACACTAAAGAATTTCATGATCTTGTTGTACGGAACGACATCCATGAAGGTAAAGAACAACTTGTATCGAAGTACATTGGAGGACTGAACTTTCAAATACAAGATATGTTGAATTTTGTAGAGTGTTGAACTATGTCTGAGGCACATAAAAAGGCACACCAATGGGAAAGGTCTACCAAGAAGAAGACCTTAACTAGGCCTAGTTTTGTGACTAGACCAGTAGCACGAGTCCCAGCGGTCCCCATTGCGAAAGCTATACCACCCTACCATCACTCTAATGCGTCCAACCCACTAAGGGTTATGAACCAGAATGGCCCGATAGAAAATCAGGCGAGAACCTCTAGCTCAAGTACCCCCATCAAGTATTATACTTGTGAAAAACCTGGTCACAAGTCTACTGAGTGTCATGGCAAAGCCTTATTCGTTGAAGGAATTCATGAGGAAGAGGATGCTCAATTCAATCCCAAGTTTGATCCCATTTATGATCCTGAGATTGAATCCTTTAAAGAAGAACATAAAGAGGAATTTGTGGATAAGTATGTGTTGCTGCCTGATAGAGGCGAAGCACTCATCACTAGGTGGATTTGTTTAGCCTCGAGACAAGAAACAAATGATCGATGGTTAATAACTCACATCTTTAAGTCTGCTTGTACCATCAATGAGAAAGTATGCAGGTTCATCATAGATTTTGGTTGTTGTGAGAACATAATTTTGGTCGAAGCCATAACCAAGTTAAATTTGAGTTGTAAGACTCATCCCCGTCCCTATCAGATGTCTTGACTCCAAAAGAGCGTTGATGTTCATGTTGACCGGCAATGCTTGATCAAATTCTCTATTGGAAACATCTATTTCGATCAAGTCTGGTGTGATGTGCTCCTCATAGATGTGAGTCATATCATTCTCGTAAGACCATGACAGTATGATCGTTTTGTTATTCATAATGGTCGATCTAACTCATACTCGTTCACATTCGAAGGATGGAAGATTCATTTGAAGTCGTCCAAGGATTTACCACCTTTGTCTTTGTCATCTTCATATGCATCATCATCTCGTACTCCAACTACCACCCCAATCTCCCACCCCACTTTATCCAAACCTACTTCTTCAAAAGTTAAGCTTTTGATTGCTTTTATTGCCAGACATGAGTTTCAAGAGGCTTTGAGTCAATCTAACATGTGTTATTTCCTATTTTCAGTTGGTTCTGATTCATCACGTGGAGAGTCAAAGTCTGATCTAGTAGATTCTAGAGCCACACCCCTGTTAGAGGAATTTCATGAAGTCTTTCTTGGTGAATTACTAGATGGATTACCCCCTTTACGGGAAGTCCAACATCATATTGATTTACATCCTAGCATGATATTGTCCCATGCCCCGTATTATCGCATGAGTCCTACGGAGTATGAAGAACTTCATAAACAGGTTGAAGAATTATTGACTAAGGGTCACATTCATGAAAGTCTTAGTCCATGTGCGGTTCCTACCCTTTTTGTACCAAAGAAGAATGAAACGTGATGGATGTGCATTGATAGCCGATCCATCAATAAAATAACCATCAAGTATAGGTTTCCTATTCCTAGATTGGATGATTTGTTGGACCAACTGACTGGTTTAAAAATATTCTCTAAGTTAGACCTGCGTAGCGGATATCATTAGATACGAGTTAGGCCTGGCGATGAATGGAAAACTCCATTCAAAACTTGTGATGGTCTCTATGAATGACTCGTAATGCCATTTGGTCTATTCAATGCTCCATCTACCTTCATGAGAATCATGAATCAAATTTTCTGACCTTACATTGGCAAATTCTTGGTCATTTATTTTGATGATATTCTCATATATAGTCGAACTGAACCTGAGCATCTAGAACATTTACGTTTAGTTTTTGAGATCCTCAAAAGAGAATAATTTTATGCATCTATAGATAAGTATGTCTTCTAGGCCACTAAAGTTTTGTTCCTCGGTTATGCGGTCTCGACGATAGGTATATTTGTTGACCCTTCAAAGATCGAGTAAATTCGAGATTGTCCAGTGCCAAACTCCATTGCTCTCCTTCGTAGTTTTCATGGGTTAGCTTCTTTGTATAGGACGTTCATTCCACATTTTAGTAGTATAGTTGCTCCATTGACCGATTGTATCAAAGGTAAGACCTTTCAATGGAATCCAGAAGCTCAACAATCATTTGAGCATTTGAAATCTTATCTCTATTTGACGCCTGTGTTAGTCTTGCCCAATTTCAAACTTGCTTTCGAATTGTCGTGTGACGCATCTGGAGTAGGTATAGGTATTGTGTTGAGTCAGGAAGGTAAGCTTGTTGCTTACTTTAGTGAGAAGTTGAATGAAGCTAAATTGAAATATAGCACCTATGATAAGGAATTCTATGTTATCGTAAGAGCGTTAATGCACTAGAGGCATTATTTGGTGCATTGAGAATTTATTCTCCATACTATCCACGAAGCACTTAAATACATCAACGGTCAGCATAAATTAAATGCCCGTAGAGCCAAATGGGTAGAATATCTGCAAGAGTTCACATTCGTTTTGAAACATAAGGCAGAAAAGGATAATGTTGTTGTTGATGCTTTAAGCAAAAAAAATATTCTTTTGTCTACCATGAAATTATCCATTTGGGATTTTGAGGAATTCGCATCATTATATGAGTCAGATAGTTATTTTTCGAAAGTTATTAATGAAGTGAATAGTCATCCTCATGACAATTTCTCCCTAGTTGATGGATTTTTATTTAGTGGCAATTTGCTTTGTATCCCAGACTGTTCCCTTAGACAACATTTGATTTCTGAGATACATAATGAGAGACATTTTGGTTGAGACAAGATAATGCATTTGGTGTCTTCAACATATTTCTGGCCTCACATGCGAAAGGATGTAAATAGATTCATGGAAAAATGTCATGCGTGTCATATCGCAAAAGGAAATGTCACAAATGGAGGGTTATATTTGCCTTTGCCTATTCTTGAGAAACCGTGGCAAGATATAACAACAAATTTCGTTTTAGGGTTACCTAAGACCTCTCATGGTCTTGATTCTATCTTTGTGGTCGTCAATCGATACACAAAAATGACCCGATTTATTCTGTGTAGAAAAACCATAGATGCATCTCATATTGCATATTTGTTTTTCAAGGAAATTTATAAATTGCATGGCATTCTGAAAACTATCACTTCAGACAGATATGTTAAATTTGTAGGACATTTTTGGCGATAATTACGAAAAAAGTTAGAAACCAATCTACAATTTAGTACTATGCATCATCCTCATAACGACGGTCAAACTGAAGTTGTTAATCGGTCTTTAAGAAACTTATTGCGAACTTTAATTAATGATAAACCAAAGTCATGGTCTCAAATAATTGCATAAGTTGAATTTGCTTTCATTAAATCTGTGAATCGTTCTACTAGATTTATCCCTTTTACTGTTTTGTATGGATTTAATCCTTGTTCTCCTGTTGACTTAACTCTTATTTTTGTTGTTGATCCTGTTTTAAATTCTGTTCAAGATTGTGTTTCTTTGTTGTAAGATATTCATGAACAGGTACATCTGAAGCTTCAAGACAACATAAGTAAGTATAAAGCAAGCTATGATAAGAAACATCAATAGGTATTGTTTGAAATTGAAGATCTGGTATGTGTTACTCTTACTAAAGAACGTTTATCTCCTGAATTACATGGTACGTTGGCGCCAAAGTGCATTGGTCATTGTGTAGTTACTGATATCATTAATTATAATGCTTACAAGGTTCAGTTACTGCCTCAATTCAAAACTTCAAATGTGTTCAACGTCAAACACTTGGAGCAGTACCATGGTGATGCTGAGGGAGATGAGTCGACTTCGAGGATGAAGCCTTTTCAACCTAGAAGGGATGATGCAGAGCATCTAGAGAATCAAAATTAAGAAGCACAGTTGGATCTCAATCCAACTCTCCAGACCCGATCCGGGCATCACCACCCAAGGTGATCCACACGCTTGCAGAATTTAGAAGCGGAGTAGGATCCCAATCCAACTCTCCAGACCCAATCCAGGCATCGCTACCCAAGGCGATCCGCACGCTTGCAGGACATCTCTTGTCCTAGTGGATCTGTAGTTTAGTCGGTGCTCGCCGTGTTCCTTTGCTAGATGCTTTGATTCTATTGCATCTTCATGAAATTATATTTTTGATATTTTGCCTATAGTCTTTATTTCATGTAATTTCTTTTTTTTTTCTTTTTTTTAAGAGCCAGATTCTACGGATCCAGATAATTTTGGTGCCTTGTAGGATTCTTTTGTGGCACTAGAGGGTGTATGGGGAATGCAGGTAGTTTTTTATTTTTTTTGTAATTGCATTTTTCTAATGCATTTTTGTGCAATATCCAATTCGTCGCTCGATTTGGATTTAGATCTCGATCCATTTTAATAGAGTCCTAGTTGGTGCCATTTGGAGTGGACCATCTTGGCCTTAATTCAAAATTCAGCCTTGACTAGTCCAAGTCAATATGGCTGTTAGTCACTTAATGACCCTTGACCAAAAATAGCCTAGTCAAAATCGTGGGTTGTGCTATGCTTGGGAAAGTCAGTTTTCTCTTTAATGTGATTCTTCCCCAAGCTCCAAGTCTCTTAATGAAGGGAGGTCAACTAAGAAGAGTGGGGGTGGGGGCTGCTTCTCATTTTGAAAATTTTTACCTTTGTGTGGCTGAAAATTCGGTGGAGAGAAATCTTGTGTGAAGAAGACGTGTTCCTTCTTGGGCGTGAAGGTGATCTTGTCTAGATCAACCTTGCGAGTTGAAGCAAATGTTCTTGGTCCAAGTTGGTTGCTGATTCAAGCTGTTGTTTGTGAATCATCATTCTGGTGTCGGTTGTTTCCCAACGACATCCATTGTCATCTTCATCCGGATATCATATTCCCTGGTTCACTTGTCTTTCATTTTTGTTATTTTTATCATATGCGATCTGTTCTTCTCATTATACATTGCTTGTAAGTTGTAGTAAGCTAGTTGTTGAGTTTGAATACATGTTAGAGGTATCTTATGTTATGGTTTGACTATATTGTTCAAAGTATTTCTCAGATTAACTTAAGTTTTTGAAACTTGTCTTCTTCCAAGAAACGAGAATCTCTGTTATGAGTTATTAGAGACATCTCTGAAAAATTGCTTGTATCGGCCTCGATACTGATTGATTTATGGCATTCTTTAGCTTCCCGAAGAGATAGGACAATAATCTATAACTTTGTAGTTGAGGCCATTGCATGAATTGGCCTTCTGTACCCTTGAAAAGAGCTGATAAGTTTTCTGTCAGACAGGAGTCACTCTCATCTGTTTGGTTCAGAACACAACTGGTGGTGTTCGGTATTGCTTAATTATCTAGAGATTTTCTGCATGAAAAATCAATTTGTTTGATTCTCTGGAAAGCTAGAACCGAGATCTAAAACTTTCATGTTCAAAGTCATAGCTGAATCCTCGTTTAGGTGTCTCAAAAATACCAATCTTTTTATTGTTGTTGAATAGTTAGAGATTTAATTCATTTGATAATATCTCATACAATTTTCAGAATTCAAAAAATTGTAGAGACTCATAGAAAACTCATAAAAATCCAAATTTTAGTTCGTTAGAAAGGTCTGAATCTGACCTACATTTTCTCAGTTGATGGTTTCCACAAAATTCACCGTTTGAGGGGTCAAAAGTCCCTTCAAACAGACTGTTCGTGGAGTCTAGAAGTCTCATAGACTTGTCTGTCCATCCCAATCCCGAGTCTCTGGAACAGACACCTCTGATTCGAATCCAGTAATTTTGTATTCGTTGGAAAGACATGCAAATCGCACATAACTTTCCTTTGGGCCGCCTCTGTTGAAACAGAGTGCACAGGTCCCGAAAAAACTATTTTTTTGAGTATTGTTCAGACTCATTTTCGTGAAAGCTTCCACGCGTGTTAAGATTCGTTTGGATCTTGGATCGGTGTTCACCAAGTTCACATCACACACCCTTAGTGCACGTTTGATTACCTAAAATCTAAGATCCAAGGGTCAGATCAGCCATGGGGCCCATGTCAGTATTAAGTTTTGCCAAAATGCTCCAATCTCAAAAATTCTAAGAATATTTCTTATCCTAATTCTATTTTGAAACAATTTAAGATAATGTAAATGGGTCAATTGAAATGTGTCACATGATATGCTATTTAGGGTGTGTGTCATGGTTGGCACGAGCTGAACATGCTTCGATACATTGACACGACTGTGCCATGTAGGGGTAATGTCTTGGTATTTTATTACTTTTCTAGTGTTGTTTAATAGTATTTCAATAAAAATACATTTACATATTAAAATATAAAAAATAGCTTTTCTTTTTATTAAAACCTTAAAAAATGACTTTGTCCTCGTATCCTATTTTCCCAGAAAACTTTGGAACTCATACGTTGGGCACCAATCACATGTCACGTCGTACCCATATCTTTGTGATATAAGCGTTGAGATTCAACTAAAATGGATCTCGCAAGGAGTATCCATTGGGAGTTAAGTCCGAACCGGGTCATAAGGACCCGAACCATTTCCATCCCCAACTTGGTTGCTAGGACTTTTTTTATTCCTTTGTGTTTTTCATTTAGTAATTAAGTTAATTATTGCCTTCACTTTACGTAGGTATATGACCTGCAAAATATTTTATTATATTACTTGGATTATATATTTATTACCTATAAAATCTTAAAAGAATATGCATCATACACTTTGAATATTTTTTGATACATTATGTATCACCTTACACAATATTGAATATATATATTTATATTATGTGTTACCTTACACAATATTGAATATATATATTTTTATATTATGTGTCACCTTGCATACTATATAACCTACATAATTGACTTTGAATATTCGGAGAACAGAAACCTACAAAACAGCCCTAGACTTAAGGGGTAGTCAAAAGTGACTCCTCGCCAAAGAGCCCGTGACAATTCTCAAATCCACCTTTCCATTGCTTGTGCTTGTGTTCTTTCTGATACCGTGTTAAGACATCAACAAGGAAACATGGCTGACATACTTGGAATTGATGTCACTAATAGTTTTTATTTGGAAAAGTATTTTGAGGAAAAATTTTTGTATTCAGAAATTGATGTCATTAAATATTTTATCATAGTCAAAAGCCTGTCTTAAGCTACTTAATCTAAAACTAGTGGCTTAACCAAGCTTCATTTCTAAGAATAATAGGCTAAATACAAGGGTTTGTAGAAGTCATTAATGTCTGACCCGGCTTTGGTAGCTAATTGAACCAAGGTCCCTAACTTGAGCCCATGGGATTTAAGTGGCCCCTCAAGTTCTTTAGTTTTTTTTCTGGATGATGAGGAATCCATCAGGTTCGAGGTTGGTGGAATCAAACTCGTGATGTCTCCGGCTTTCGAATATCCTGATGCTCGCCTGAACAAGAGCAGCCAAAGATGGAGGGCATCAGGTGCAGCGGCACACTTCAAAGTGTGCCATGTGATGACACCCGATCCTGGCTCCCTACACAATGAGGTGACCCCATGGGAGCTTACTGGGGGAAGCAGATCAGGTCATGCTGAACATTAGCTTTTTTGCTCATGCCAACATCGTGGCCGTCCGTTTTGTATTTTGAAAACTTAAAAAGCCAATGGAACAGTTATATGCTACGTGGCATTCATCCAAAATGCAAACAGACGGCCACGATGTTGGCAAGAGCAAAAAGCTCAAGTTCAGCATGACCTGATCTGCTCTCCTCGGTGGGCAGGAGACCTCAAGGTTTCCACCAACAGGAGGTTAGCCAATGTGCTGTTGATGGAGGGAGTTTTTTTCTAGGATTTTTTTTTTTGAAGGGGATTGAAAATTTTATTAATAATCAGAAAGAAGTTATCAATGGTGAGATCCCCATGAACTCTAATGTCTTTACGGTTAGAAAAAGCTTGAAATTGGCCAACTTGGTTGTGTGTTTCCCGTGATGGCAATAAACAATGAACTTGGTGATCACCTATGTTATTCCCTAGCTAGTGTTGCAACAGAAAGTCTGACTAACCCCAGCTTGCTTATTAAAAACAAAAAAAAAAGTTAAATTTATATATATATATATTTTAATTTCAGGTGAACATATTTATTCTTCAACCTAAAGGTAAGATTGGTTGTCATGTGAATCAAGTCCAAGGTCATGTGCCCCACCATTTTTTCTACAAGTATTCAAAGAATTCATGAACTTGGATATGTTTGTTGATATACCAAAAGTGGAACAAGTGAATTAAAAAAAAAACTGAATTTGAGCTTTTGCAATTTGAAGAAAAACTGAAAATGATAATAATTTTAGGTTCATTAAGGGAGCTATTAAAACCATGATCATGGTTAATTAATAACCTTGCTCTTTCTAGTCGTCCATAATTGTTTAATCAATATGGGATTCAATGTTTTTCAACAGTAAGTGAACTTTATTACATTAGTCAACGACAAACTTCGAATAAAGCTTTTGCTTCCCTGAACAATCACATGGATGCGGTAAGGCATGATGTTTGATTAGTTTTATTTATTCGAAGACATAATTAAGAAATGACATGTCCGCATGGGGTGCATGTCATGGTTGACGTCACAGTGAAAGCGAAAGAATGATTGAAAATCTCATAATATTTTAAGTGTTGTTCAATATATGGTCCACTTTAGGGAATCTAACGGATTTAGAAAAACTAATCCTGTTTAATATTTAATTAACAAAAGACTACTGGCTCGTGCAAGCACTAAAAGAAATAACACTTTTACTGGAGCTAAAATAGCGTCAGTAAGGTTTTTTATTGGCACGCGTAAAGTGCCAGTAGTTCCGTCGGTATAGGTTTTGGGTAAAACTTTTACTGGTTAACTGTGTCAGTAAAAGGGTTTTTACTGGGGCACTTGTTTAGTGTGTCAGGAGAAGGCTCTAATAGGAAAAAAAAATATAATATATGAACTATGACATTGCCAGAATTATGAAATAGGCAAAAAGCTATACCGTTTAAAACTAGAACCACTATGTCAATGTTCATAACTTTGATTCTGTAAAAGCTTTCTCAAATCCCAAAGGGGCAACATGATACTGCAGTACATATCTTCCAACAGTAATATCAGTTTATGCTACATGGTTCTATTTCAGAATATCAATCACCTTGTACAACTGGAAATAGATGTAAACATGACTCAAGATCAGGGCACCTGTAGAATAATGCATCAAAGACCATACCAAGCTGGTCAGGATAGAAAATAGCAAAAATTAGGTGGTAAATGATGCATATAATTCTGTCAAAGGTGACAATCGATTAAAAAACATGTAAAAACGTGCCTGCTCATCAACATACTAGAACGAATCAGAGGAAAATTATCTGATCAATTATTACATAGATTATAAAGGTGATCTCTCATATGTCTCCATTTCAATCTAAATGTGGATAGAACAAACTATTGCAAGAGTGATGCAGACTGAAATAGGCCTTCCATTATTTACACCTTACACAGACATAATATAAGAAGCACCAAGATCAATGTCTTCTCCTTACATGAAAATATGATGGAAAAAATTGAGCATGAATACTAATAAAAATTGACAAGACAAACTTTGAGAAAAACTCTTTTCTCAAGTTTTCTTTACATTGTGTCTTTTCTATTTCTTGTTTTGATCTCATCCATGACTTTCCATTTTTATTTTCAACTCACTTTTATTATCCATCATCATCATCTATACTAAGTTATTTCTTTCTTTGTATGCTGTTTCTACTTGCTTTGTTGCATAGATAAGTATTATGCATATTGCTTCATTTTATTTGGATTGATCCCACTTACATATTAATTTCCTATCATGTTGTTTTAAATGTTGGGAATATTATGCCAAAACCTTAGATCTATAGAGGAACATGAAAAAGCACTTCAATAGGCAAGTTCACTGCATGAAAGAGCAAGCAGCCAACTATAATGACAGGTTGCCAAAGCCAAATAGAGAACCATAGCACTTGGATTTTGTCACACTGAAGGAAAAAATATTCGGTTCCAAATGGGGGTTTCAAACATCGTGCAGCAACAATTTGACAATCAACATTGACTCCAATAGAAGGTTCTATGGTACAACAAAAAAAAAGAGAGATCAACAGTCCTCACTAGTGAGGTCGCATAAAAAATCTTCACCACATGGCATGGAAAACACTCGAACAACTTGATCCATAGAAAAAACAAAGGAGCGAATAGAGCAAAGCTTCTAAAGACGAGTTCTAAAGTAGGAGTGATGGGCAATATACTTAAGAGAAAGTTCACTGACCATGGTCATTACCATCAAACGGATGCAGTATGTTATCTGCCTTTAATTAACGAATGAACGAATGATGGTTCACAACTCTAAGTATAAAGCTACTTATTCTTCCTATGTCTGAGCCATCAAGCAAACTAGAAAATTACAAAAATTATAAAATTATAGATTATAATCTAAAACATTCTTGAAACCAAAAATCTGTTTTTAACGTGCATTCACTCAAAAAATTACAAAAATTATGGATTATAAAGCAAAACTCCTAAAATCATAAGAATACATAAAAAAAAATCATATTTAACATGCATTCAATCAATAAATTACAATTATACTGTAAAACCCCTAAAATCTAAAGTATACGTGACAAATTTAACATGCATTCACTCAATAAATTGCACAAATATAAATTATATTACAAAACTTGATAAGTATAAATTCTAGAGGACCATACTCCACATACATTTCTCTTGTCAAGCAAAGTGGATCCCAGTGTTGAAGACCCTGACACACACTCATTGGCCTAAATTAATGTAAGCATGACGTACTCATAGACAAATATGTTATACCAAGGGATTTGGGTGGGTCCACACATTACTACATATCCAATTGTCCTAGTGGGCCTTGCCCGCTCCCCCCTCTCATGTACGCATAGGTCAAAAAGTTGAATCTTATTTGGATCCAAGTAGCCCCAAATATTAGCAAACAACAATAATCGATCATAATAAAAAAAACTTGAAACTAGATACATATAAATGTCATATTTAAATAATATTTGCTTAGACATTCCAATTTGGGTCAAAGGTAATATTGGTTTAGTTGTTTTAAAATCCCTAAAACTTTATGTTCAGGTCGATCCATTTGGGTCCAACCCATATAGAGTTTGAGTCCATTCTAAATTCTATATTTCTTTTTCTAAAATATTTTCTTATATTTTATTCACATTAATTAATTATAGTAATTTTAAATAGTTTATTATTTTGGTACTTTCTAAAATAATAATTTATTTGATTAAAATATTTTTCATATATAGATTATATTACAAAACCTGATAGGTCTAAATTCTAGAGGGCCATACTCTATATACATTTCTCTTGTCAAGCAAAGTAGATCCCAGTGTTGAATACCCCGACTCTCACTCATTGGCCCAAATGAATCTAAGCATGGCATACTCAGATACAAATCTATTATTCCAAGGGATTTGGGTAGATCCACGCGTTACTACAGAGCCAATTGTCCTAGTGGGCCCCACCGGCTCCTCTCTCTCATGTACGCATAGGTAAAAAAATTGGATCCAAATAGCCCTAAACATTAGCAAACAACAATAATCGATCATAATAAAAAAAACTCGAAACTAGAATACATATAAATGTCATATTTAAAATAATATGTGCCTAGACATTCCAATTTGGGTTAAAGATAATATTGGTTTAATTGTTTTAAAATCCCTAAAACTTTATGTTCAGGTCGATCCATTTGGGTCCAACCCGTATAGAGTTTGAGTCCATTATAAATTCCATATTTCTTTTTCTAAAATATTTTCTTATATTTTATTGACATTAATTAATTATAGTAATTTTAAATAGTTTATGGTTTTTTTACTTTCTAAAATAATAATTTATTTGATTAAAATATTTTTCATACACTATTTTATAACAAAAATGCCATTTTTGAGATTTTTTTTTTGAAAACCAGCATAATGCATCTAGTTAAGTTCAAAACACTTTGAAAATATCTTGGTGAGTTATGATTTACTAAAATAAATATTTTTTATAATTCTTTAAATATTTTAATAATATTTTATTTGAAATAATTCTTGAAATGAATATTTTATCCATATTGGTTAGAAAAGAATAATTGAGCATGTAAAATACCTAGAATTGACATTTAAAAGATAGAACATATTTCTAACTTGGGAATAAAGCTAATCTCTTTATTTATTTATAATCTAAAACATTTATAGGTTTTACAGATGGTCAATCAGAGAGGACTATTCACACCCTCGAGGATATGCTTCAAGCTTAATTGCGCCTTAGATTGAAAATGTGATAGAGATAGTCACATGATTTTTGTAGAGTTTGTATATAACAATAGTTATCATGCAAGCATTGACATGGAAGCATATGCGATGCTTTATGAGAGACCATGTAAATCGCTTGTTTATTAGGACGATGTTGGCAATTACATTATTGAGTCACCTATGATAATTCAACCCTACATGATCAGATTTGAGTTATTCATAATTGTTTGTGCACATCATAGAGCCGTTAGAAGAGCTATGCAGATCACTATCATAAAGAGCTTACTTTTAAAGTAAACAACTTTATGTTTATAAAGATTCCTCCTATCAAAACCGTGTTTCATTTTGGCAAGAAGGGTAAACTCAATTCGAGATATGTTGATCCTTTCAAGATCTCAGAAAGGATTGACAAAACAACTTATCACATGGAGTTACTAACTCAGTATTCACAGATTCATGATGTATTTTACATATTCATGCTGAGAAAGTATGTCCACGACCCCTCTCACATCATTAAGTATGAGAATATGGATATTTAGAAGGATTTGTCAGTTATCAAGGGGCCGATTTAGATTGTTGACAGGAAAGAGCATGTTTTATATTCTCTTTGTCAAAGTGCTATGACAACCTCACAGTATTGAGGAGTGTACTTGAGAACCCAAAGCAGGTATGTAGGAAAAGTAACCTCAATTATTTGATGTCAAATTCTGATGTCGCAAGAGCAACTCTCCCTCAATATTGTTTGCTCCTTGATCATGAAGGAGGAAACCCGATGTCACTTTATGAACAATTCTAAAGGGCAACATGATGTCTCATCAAGCAACTCTTCCTTCAATGCAGACAAAAGTGATGAAACTCGCCTAAAAAGATCTCTTTCTGATCGATCTAAGTTCAAAGGCAAGAGACCTACCCGCACATATTGTAGGAAGGATGGTCACACCGAAGAAAAATGTTGGAAACTCATAAGGAAGCCCAAAAGCATCAAAGAACGAGAAATACAAGAAAAAAATCCTCAGCTTATATGGTGAATGACAACTCACAAGAGATCCATGTGACTGTAGAAAAGCTAGCTCAAATCTTGCAAAGTATCCTTAAGCCAAGCTCTGTCGACATTGTTGTCACCCTGCCTGCTCTGACTAATACTGCACACGATAAGTCAGGTAAATCCCTATCCTTTCTCTCTATTGTTTCTCATAATGCCTGGGTGATCGACTCTGGGACTATCGATCACATGATTGGGATTGCTAACAACATGGTCAACTTGAAAACCAACTCCCACAATAGTCTCGTAACCATTACCAACAGATCTCACATTACTATGGATGAAGTCAGAAAAATCAAATTTTTTGATAAGGATATGGAGGAAGAAGTTCTCTACTTACCTAAACTCACCTCTAATCTCATGTCAGTTAGTAAGATTACCAAATGTTATAACTACAACATTATCTTCTCTCCCCATGATGTTATATTTCAGGACAGAGCAACGAAAAAGATAATTGGTGAGGGCAAAGAAGTTTGGAGGCTTTAAATATTGGAATGTGATTGTTCCCTTGCGACTTACAGTGTACAATTGCGCTTAGAGTCTGTTTTGCTTTTGTTGAGTCTGATGTAAGCTGCCCGGTTCAGGTGAATCAATACCCCGAAGGGGCAACCCGTATACTTGAACTATAATAGCCTGCGGGCAAAATTGTGAATGAAGTAAATGCATTGAGCTTTCTTTTGTTCACCCTCGTTATGATTGCTTCTTGTGATTGCAATTTCTCTCCCTCTATTCTCTCTTGCTCTCTGATTACAAGCTTCTGCGACCGGCAAGCGAGCTGACGAGTAGGCTTGCGGCGGTAAGGAAAGACCGTTGCGCCGTGCTGGCCCATTGAAGGAAATAGGCCCGTGACAAGTGGTACCAGAGCCCGTTCTCATGCTGGGGAAGGGACTCCGGAGTCGGTGTCGACAGACACGCCGACAGACTGCGATTTGTGAGCAAGACATTGTGGTGCCTTATCAACACTTGCGCAACACCAAAGGCAAGGCATTTGCCGAAGCTGAGGAGATGGGTTCACCTCGAGGCAAAGAAGAGTTGGCTGCAACTGTTAACAAGCTGGTGGAAAATGTGACTTCGCATGATGAAGCGATTTCACGCGCATGTGAATCATTCAATGAATTGAATGATGTGGTAGCGAGCCTGCAAGAGCAGGTGAACTTACTAATGAGGCATGTCACTTCATTGACGACTACAGTGATCGATCTTGAGTTGAAGAACCGTACGTTGCAGCGGACGGTGACCCTAAATGGCGGAAATGGTGAGAGACCATCAAGGATTGATGTACCTAGACCCATAAAATTCAATGGTTCTCGCGACAGCAAGGCCATTGAGAACTTCTTGTTCTAAGTAGAAGACTACTTGGATATCCAGAATGTGACCCTCGAAGATCTGAGGATCAAGGCTGCAACAGCCTTACTTGATGGGGATGCTATCGCTTGGTGGAGGCGAAAGCGCAATGACATGGAGAAGGGTCAATGTGTGATAGACACCTTTGATGACTTCAAAGTAGAGTTGCGCAACTACTTCATGCCAAGAAATGCGCAGAGACAGGCTTACCGGATGGTTCGTGAGCTCAAACACACTGGTTCGTTGCAAGACTATGTCAGAACGTTCCATAAGCTTATGCTGGAGATACCTAACATGCCAGAAGACGACATGCTAAACTGGTTCATTGTGGGACTTCAACCATGGGCACAGTCTGAAGTGGAAAGGAGCAACCCCCGTATTTTGGAAGATGCATATGTGGTGGCAGAGCACTTAGTTGACACTCAGCGCAAGCCTTTCACCCCATCAACCAAAGTTGGGAAGAAGCCTGACCAAGGAGGCAAGAAGGATGAACAACGCAATGATAAAGGTGAGGCGTCAACATGCCATTAATCCGAAAAGAAACATAACTTCACAAAGCATAACAACAACAACAAGGGTGCGGTTGTGACATGTTGGTTATGCGGCGATAGACATATCGCTAGGCAGTGCCCAAAGCGCCTTGTAAAGGACAACGGGCAAACCAATGCTGCACGGGAAGAATGCAGCGATACTGAATGCAGTGACACTGAGACCATGCAACTAAGGATGGGGGCCATGCGATCGATTAACGCAGCTAGAAGTCGCGCAGCTAAGAACATGTAGGTCAGTAAGGAACTTATGTACGTAGAAGTCATTATGAATGAAAAGTCTACTTCAGCAATGGTAGACTCGGGGGCCACACACAACTTTGTCTCGCGGGAAGAGGCAGAGCGGTTGAGCTTGAAAACTGGGCCAAAGCAGAAGACTATCAAAACAGTAAACTCTGAGGCCAAGCCCATCCTTGGTGAAGCAAGAGATGTGGCTACTCAAGTGGGGAGTTGGGTTGGCAAAGCCAACTTCTCTGTGGTGCCCCTAGACGATTTCAAGGTGATTCTGGGTATGGAGTTTCTGCGAAGCCAGAATGTTATGATGCTGCCAAAGTTTAACACGTTGACGATCATGGGGTTAAACCTGTCACACACAGTGCAGTGCATTACGCAGAAAGGCAAGTCTTCAGTGTTATCGACAATGCAACTGAAGAAGGGTGTCAAACATGGGGAGCAGACATTCTTAGTTGCAGTGCGTGCAGATGAAGGGAAGGTAGAAGCAGCAGTGTCGCCGACCCTAGCCCCACTATTGGAGGAGTTTCGGAGGGTGATGCCCCCGAAATTGCCAAAGCGTCTTCCGCCAAGACGCGAGGTCGACCACAAGATTGAGTTGACCCCGGGAGTGAAGCCTCCTGCAATGGTTCCATACCGTATGGGGCCAGTTGAGTTGAAGGAGCTGCGCAGGCAGCTAGACGAGATGTTGGGCGCAGACATTGTTCATCCATCAAAAGCCCCATTTGGTGCCCCGATCCTTTTCCAGATGAAACATGATGGCTCTAAACGGTTATGTGTGGATTACCGTGCCTTGAACAAGGTCACGGTGAAGAACAAGTACTCATTGACATTGATAGCGGACTTGTTTGATCAGCTAGGCAGTACCCATATATTTTCCAAGATAGATCTGCGATCGGGTTACTGGCAGGTGAGGATTGCCGAAAGTGATGAGCCGAAAACAACTTGCGTCACCCGCTATGGTGCTTACGAATTTCTAGTAATGCCATTCGGGTTGACAAATGCTCCAGCCACGTTCACGACTTTAATGAACCAGATCTTCTACCTTTACTTAGACAAGTTTGTGGTAGTCTACCTGGATGATATTGTGATCTACAGCAGCAACATGGAGGAACATGTTGAGCACTTGCGAACAGTGTTTCAGGTGCTGAAGGAGAATGACCGCTGTGTCAAACGAGAAAAGTGTCTCTTCGGGTAGGAGGAGATTAGCTTCCTTGGCCACGTTGTGGGGCGTGGTATGCTGCGTATGGATGGGCAGAAGATAAGGGCCATCTAGGAATGGGTTCCGCCAAGCAAAGTGTCAGAATTGCGGTCATTCCTTGGTTTGGAAAACTATTATCGGCGTTTCATCGAAGGTTATTCCCTCATTGCTGCGCCCCTCACAGATCTGTTAAAGAAGAATCGGGTATGGCTCTGGACAGGAGTGTGCCAAGATGCCTTCGATGGCTTGAAGAAAGCCTTAGTGAGGGAGCCAATGCTGCGATTGCCTGATCATTCGAAACCCTTTGAAGTCCACACTGATGCCTCAGACTTTGCCATTGGCGGAGTTATCATGCAAGATGGTCATCCGATCGCATATGAGAGTCGCAAGCTGAAGGATGCAGATAGGCGTTACACAGTGCACAAATGTGAGATGACCGCCATTGTGTATTGCCTCAGGACCTGACGACACTACCTTTTAGGTGTCGAGTTCGTCGTCAAGACGAACAATGTGGCCACGAGCTATTTTCAGACACAAAAGAAGTTGACGCCTAAACAAGCTCGATGGCAGATGTTTTTGGCTGAGTTCGACTTTGCCTTAGAGTACAAGGTTGGAAAGACCAATGTTGTGGCGGATGCTCTAAGCCGTAGGGCTGAACTGACAGCTGCGTGTGTAAAGTCTTCTGAAGTGCATTTGGAGGGTGCATTGCTGAGCCGCATCCGCGAGGGTACACAGCAGGATCCGACCGCACAACACCTTGTTTCTCTGGCGCAAGCAGGGAAGACTCGGCGATTTTGGCTACAGGATGGCCTCCTCGTAACAAAAGGGGGACACATCTTTGTACCACGGTGGGGAAGTCTTCGTCGAGAGCTACTCAAGGAGTGCCATGATACACTATGGGCCAACCATCCTGGTCAGGAGCGGACCTTAGCACTCCTTGAGCGCGGCTACTATTGGCCGCAGATGAGAGATGACGTTGAGGGGTATGTGCAGACATGCCTCATCTGCCAGCAAGATAAGGGGACAAACCAGAAGGCTGCCGGTCTCCTTGAGCCTCTACCAATTCCAGAACGTCCTTGGGATAGCATCTCCATGGACTTTATTGTTAGTCTGTCGAAGGTAGAGGGCCTCAGTTTTATTTTGGTTGTGGTGGATCGTTTCTCAAAGTATGCCACCTTCATCCCAGCTTCCAAGGAGTGCCCTGCAGAGAAGACTGCAGAGTTGTTTGTAAAGCATGTGGTGAAGCACTGGGGCATACCAAAGAGCATTGTGACTGATCGCGATGCTCGCTTCATGGGCAAGTTCTGGCGTGAAGTATTTCGGCTACTTGGCTCTGAGTTGCTGTTTTCAACAAGCTTCCATCCGTAGACAGATGGGCAGACAAAGCGTATCAATGGGATATTGGAGCAGTACCTTAGGCACTTTGTTAGTGCCAATCAGAAAAATGGGTGAAGCTCCTTGATGTGACACAATTTTGTTATAATCTGCAGAAGAGAGAGTCTTCAGGCCACAGTCCGTTCGAGATAGCCACGGGGCAGCAGCCACTGACTCCGCACACTCTTGCCACACAAGAAAAGGGAAGGCCATCATTTGCCTATCAGTTCGTTCGCGACTGGCACAAGCAAAATGAGTTGGCGAAGGCATTCTTACACAAAGCGGCAAAGAGAATGAAGAAGTGGGCGGACAAACACCGTCGACCCGCAGGGTTCCAAGTTGGGGACCAAGTGTTGGTGAAGTTATATCCTGGTCACACAAGCATCTTCCGTGGGCGGCACCGCGGACTACTCAGAAAGTATAAGGGACCCTTCACCATCACAAAGAAGGTGGGCAAGCTGGCATACAAGCTGGAGTTGCCCCCAGACTTCAAGGTGCACCCGGTGTTCCACGTGTGCAACCTCAAGCAGTTCCATCCAGATGATGGAGACCCGGAACACAGTGTGCCACAACGCGCTCCCATCATGCAGAGGGCCCCGACAGCACAACGGACCGAGAAGCACCTCAGTCAGATACTTCGCCACAAGGTCAGCTACTTGGGACAAACGAAGAAATACTTGGTGCAGTGGGAGGAAACAGCGGAACCAACGTGGGAGCCTGCATTTCGAATGAACAGCCGCTACCCGGCTGGAGTCAGGGCTTACCACGAAACAGATGACGCCGAGGACGGTGCATGATTTGAAGGGGGGAGCATGTTCCCTTGCGACTTATAGTGTACAATTGCGCTTAGAGTCTGTTTTGCTTTTGTTGAGTTTGATGTAAGCTGCTCGGTTCAGGTGAATCAATACCCCAAAAGGGCAGCTCGTATACTTGAACTGTAATAGCCTGTGGGCAAAATTGTGAATGAAGTAAATGCATTGAGCTTTCTTTTGTTCACCCTCGTTGTGATTGCTTCTTGTGATTGCAATTTCTCTCTCTCTATTCTCTCTTGCTCTCTTGCACTCTGATTACAAGCTTCCGCGACCGGCAAGCGAGCTGACGAGTAGGCTTGTGGCGGTAAAGAAGGACCATCGCGCCGCGCTGGCCCATTGAAGGAAATAGGCCCGTGACAGTGATAGTCACGCCCTTATCTGACAATGAGTACGATGAATAGAATAAATGACATATGCGAGTTGGACACCCCATCAAATAAAGCTTTGAAAGACTTAATTTCTAATATGTTCATTAATCTCAAACTATGTGATGTGTGCTAGTATGCCAAAATGACTCGACTCTTGTTTCCCAACTCCAAGAGAGTCTAAAATTCTCCTTTTGATCTTGTTCACTCGAACATTTGAGGCCCTGCCCCTACCATATTCCACTCAAGATTTAGGTACTACATTACCTTCATAAATGATTATTCCAAAGCTACATGTGTATATTTCATGAAGTTTAAAGATGAAGTTCTAAGTCACTTTGTGGCCATAGTTGAAACTCAATTCAACTTAAAAATAAGAACCCTACATATTGACAATGGGAGTGAGTACCTCAATCACCAATTCAATAACTTTGAATGAAGTCACAATATCACTCACCAAACATCAGTGTTGGGACACCTCAACAAAATGCGATATCCAACAGAAAAAATCTCCACCTCATGGTGGTTGCAAGGAATCTACTTTTTCAAATGAATGTTCCTTTAGAATTTTAGAGCAAAGCAGTTGCCATTGCCCGCTACCTTATTAATCGGGTACCCAAAAAAAACTCGACAAGAAGTCTCCTCTGAAGATTCTGAAGGGTAGAAAGAACACCTTCGAACACCTCCAAACATTTGGGTGTTGCTTATGCTTTTATCATACCCCAAAGTAGAGACAAACTCAGTCACAGGGCTATCAAATATGTGTTCTTGGGTACTCAAGATGTTAAATTAGATTAGGAAAGGGCCTTCTTCCCTTCTCATGAGACCATCAATGATGGCACTTAGGGGGAGACTCCTCTTCCTCTGCCTAACATTAGCAGCATGGAAGAGTCACCTATACTACAACTCCAAAGTCAAGACAATGGTGAAGATCTCAGTGTTTTGCATCAGTAAAAAACCAAACCACCCAAGCCACTCAAATCCCCATACGACGGTCCGAGAGGGTGTCCCAACCTCCTTAACATCTTGAAAACTTTGTGACTGACAAAGCCTGCAACTACTTGGTAGAAGAGTGGATCTTATATGACCACCTACCCAACCAATACATTGCCTTCCTCAGCTGTCTCACATCACATCAAGAGCTTAGAAACTTCAAGGAGGCCAGAGACTCAACACTAGAGAGAAACCATGAATGAGAAGCTACTAGCCCTTGAAAAAAATCACACGCGAGGCCAAGGGCGTAGCTAGGATTCATGTGAGGGGGGGGGGGCAAACAGGGGTGTAGCAAAAAAATTTTTATTTGTGCGATAGTTGGGGATTCGGGGGCAGCACCCCCGAATTTTTTTTTGAGATAAAATAAAAAATGGCTACAATTATTAATAAAAATCTATTTCATATGGACAAATCAAACTATTTGCTGCAGTCAGGGCTGGGCTGAGCTACAAAAATGGATAAAAATCTATTTCATATGGAATCAGGGCTGGGGTAGGACTGGGCTTTAAAAAAAAAAAAATTTAACTGTTTCGGGAGGCAGAGCCCAGTCCTGCCCCCCCTAGCTACGCCTTTGCGCGAGACATAGTCCCCCTTCTAAAAGGAAAAAAATTCATCAGGTGTAGATAGACCTTCAAAATAAAATTCAACAGTGACAGAATCATAGAATGACACAAGGCTAGACTTGTGACAAAAGGGTATACTCAGACTTTGGGAATCAACTACCATGAGACTTTCACTCCAGTTGTGAAAATGAACTCATCTGGCTCTCTATTGCTTGTAACTACAATTGGGATCTCTACCAACTAGACGTTAAAAACGCCTTCTTATAGGGAGATCTTAAGGAGAAAGTTTACATGCATCTGCCCCTGGATACCCTCGAGAGGGAAATCCTAAGTAGGCTAAAAAAAGGCTATTACACTCCTAAATAAGGGATTCAAGTGCTCCTCCTCAAACAACACCATGTTTATAAAAGATCATGAGAAATTCAAAGGTTTTTTTATTAGTATATGTGGATGATGACATTGTCATCACTAGAAATGACAACACATAAATTCATGATCTCAAAAACTATCTCAGCCGTAGTTTCTTTCTTCTTTTTTGTTAAACAGGTAAACGGCGTAACTTATGCTGTTTATGCTAAAAGATGCACTACGGTCATTAATGTAATGACCTAAACTGTATCTCTTTTTACTGGCCTCTAGAGCTATCAGAATGCTCTAATAATCGATATTTTCGTGAGAAAGGCTCTCTGATTTTCTGATATGATTATCTGGAGAATGCCTCGCATCCTGTTCATCATGACCTTGGTAATGATCTTGTAAATGGCACTGCATAAACTGATAGGGAAAAAATCTTTTAATCTGCAAACACCATTAAACTCTGAAATAAGAGAGATGTGGATAGCATTGATCCTACGCAAAATCTAACCTGAATCCCAAAAAAAAACTTCACTGCACGGCAAACATCATGATGAATAAGATACCAATATTTATGAACGAACACTGGGAAACCAATTGGACCATCCGCCTTCACCCCAAAAGTTTAAAAGAAATCTAGGTTTATGAAGATTCAAATGAATGCTTTTAAGCTAGTGAAGACGTTCAAATCTAAAAGCAGACACTCTGTGTCATGTGACGTAACTAAAAGTTGGGTAACTGGGGAAGTATGTAGTGTACATGCCACCTGATGTCGTTGTCAAAGTGTTGGATGCTTTGCCTGCTTCAAGTGAAGCACAACAGTTAGGCGCTTGGGACCATACAAAGAATCGTCACAAATGATGTCTCAGAAGCTCTGCGGGATTGGGTCCCATTTTGATAAAGGAACGGTTCTGCAAATCAATCAGTAATTCATACTTTATGGCAATTCACATAAAAAAAAAGAAGGAAATTTCTGAACCATAAGTTGGTCCTGCCCACCATATTGTCACGCATGTGTCACCTTCACTTAGTTGTACAGTAAAAGACAAAATAGGGGAGCTAAACATGGTTTGACTTAAGAAACTTTTAAAAATTACACATACTAATATTATGTTAGGCGTATGTCGTTTTTTAAATTGGTTTGAAACGCTAAGCTTATCACGCGCAAGAGAGAGAATATAGGCATAGTAATTTTGCCGTCAACTTTCCAAAATCATCTCCTAAGCTTTAGGAATCAATGTCAACACTAATTATCATCATCAATAATAATTTAATCCGGACAATATTTTGTGCAGTAGTAAAAACATCTATTGCCGCCGATATTTTATCACCTCTACTATCCCATCGGTAATATAAATATAAAGACATGAAAAATGGTCAGAAAGAGATATTGCCGGCCATATTATCGTCCAGTTTAAATTATGATGATAATTAATCATTACCAAATATTATTTATAATTACAATGATAGTTAATCATCACCAATAAGCACAGGATGATAATTATCGTTGATTTTAATCAATAACCGATAATAATTATAGTGCATAAAATCATATAGCCGACAATATTTATCATCATTTTTAAATTAACATAACTGACAATAATTTATGATTAGTATAAGGCAGATAGTGAACGCTTTTTCTCGCCGACTATGTTTATTTCTTTTTTAATTCTAAACTAACATAGTCAATGCTAAATTATCGCTGGTATAAGAAATATAGTCAATGATTTTTATCTTCGACTATGTTTAACTTTTTTTTTGAAACTAACATAGTCGACGATAAAAATCATCGACTGTGTTCTTTATCTCGACGACAAATTATTGTCGCTATAATAAGAATAGCTGACATTTTTTATTGCCAGCTATGTTAGTTTTAAAATTAAAACATGAACATAGCCGATGATATTATTGACAGTTGGACATAGTTGACAATGAGGCATAGTCCTAATAGCCGCGAAAGCGCGCCTCAAGGCCATTGAAACTAACATAGCCGATGATAAAAATCGTTGGTTGTGTTCCTTATCCTGACGATAAATTATCCTCGGTTATATTCATACTTTTTTATTTTCAAACTAAATTAGTCGACGATAAATTATCGTCTATATAAAGAAAATAGACAATTTCTTATCATCGATTATGTTAGTTTAAAAAAAAAATAAACATAGCCTTTTAAAGATGTTGAAATGTTTTCATGGGTGGGGAAACAAAACCGATTTCTTTTCTTTCCTCCCTCCATTTCTTTTCTTTCATTTTCCAAACCCTTGCCCTTCTAGGGTCTCCCTCCTCTCTAGCGTCCTTCTTCGACTTCACATAGGGGGACGTTTGAAATGCAGATGATGCTCTGTGGCATGACCTTGTAGGGCTGGGCCTGGGAGGAATGGTGGACGTGAGCGCCTTCGTCACCATAGGCTCTGCCGCCACCCACAAGATCAAGCTTGCTGTCGTCCCCTCCTACGACATTATCAATGTCTGTGCCTTCCTCTCCACCTTCTCCTACAAATATCCTCCCATAATTCCCCTCCTCTCGCTCTTTGTCATATCTTCTAGTCCTTTGAGGCCAGTGTTTTGGGTGCTCCTCTATTCGTCGGGCTCTCATCTCACTCTCCTCTCTCTAATCTAAGAGAGTTTTTTTCTTCTACTAAAGAAGGAGGAGAAGAGGATGACCAACAAGAGTGGTGGATATGAGGACAAGGCCTCTCCTTTCAATATGGAGGACTTCCACACAACCTTTCAGTTCTCACTCTATACGAAACCCTGATTTCCTATTTGCTTAATGTGTTGTGGTGTAGCTCTGAGCACCAAAGATCGGGCGGGGTTGTGAGCGCTCTCAAGGTGAGGGTTTTTCAGACACCTACCTTTAAATTCTTTGTTTTCTAGGGTTTTTCTCATTCTTCTGCTTGTTGTTCCTTGCCTTTTTCCTCAGTTTATTTTCTTGGATTTGTGTGATTGTTTGGTCGTGTTGGAAAAAATCATTGTAGAATAAGCTGCAGAGAGTCATGTAGGGCAGCATTCTAACTTTCTTGAGTCATTGTCGCCCATTGCACAACAAGAAAAATGTTAATTAGCGACGAACATTTCACTACAAGAAAATACATTGTTAGCGACAGACTTCAGCGACGAAAGTATTCCGTCACTAGTTAGCGACGGATTAACGAGCGAAAACCATCCGTCGCTATAATGAATGAAATTTACGAAAATAGCGACGGAATAGCTCCCGTCGCAAAATATGTCGCTAAGTAGCGACGGATTTTGCGACATAGTGTTTTGTTGTGACGGACACAACAATTAGCGACAACCTTTGCGATGGAATATTTTCCGTCGCTACATAGCGACGAAATATTTTCCATCGCTCGTTTTGTAAATTTCATTTACATCGGCTTAGCGACAGAATTAATCCGTCGCTAAGCCGTCGCGAATTTTCGAATAACCCTAATCCCAGACAGCTTTTCCTTTTCTTCTTTCGCTGCTCTCGTTCCCGTCGTTCGCCCACTCCCGTCGTTCGTCGTTCGCTGGTCCCACCGTCTGCAGGCCTCGCCGTTTGCCATCTTCCGAAGACAGGTAAACGAGGGGGTCAGCCCCCCTGCGCTTTTCGGTAGGGGGTCGCCCCCCCCACATTTTTCGGCAGGGGGTTAACCCCCTGCCTTTCCAGCAGTGGCTTAACCCGCTGCCAGAACAGCAGGGGGTTAACCCCCTGCCTGTTCCGGCAGGGGGTCGACCCCGGCAGGGGGTTAACTTCCCGCCTTTCCGGCAGGGGCTTAACCCCTTGCCGGAATAGGGAGGGGGTTAACCCCCTGCCGGAACAACAGGGGGTTAACCCCTTGCCTTTCCGGCAGGGGGTCGACCCCCTGCCAGAACAGGGGGTCAGTTAACCCCCTATGTTTTGTAAGGGGGTCGACCCCCTGCCGGAACAGCAAGGGAGTCAACCCCCTGCCGGAACAGCAGGGGAGTCGACTCTCTGCCGGAACAACAGGGGAGTCGACCCCCTGCTGGAACAACCTGTTTTTTTTTGTGGTGACTTTATTTTAAAACAATGTTTTTTTGTGCAGATTTTTCAATGGAACCAGCTTGTGCTCAACCACCTGTGGTAAGTAAGTGACAAAAACAATGCAAATCGGGTAAATACCCGTGGTGAGTAAGTGATGCAAGCGTATCACATGTTATTTAATTTATTAGATGTAATACTTTATTGTTCACACACTCACTTAGTTGTTGATATTTAGGGTTGCTTTGTTGGAGTTCGGAGATCATGCTGAGCATGATTTTAATGTATGCATATGGAAGTGTTCTTATTTTTGGAGTACGGAGTCTATGCTAGGCATGGTAGTAGTTAGTGAAATATTGAAGTGTGTTTGTTGCAGGTACATGTTTGCCATTTGTTTGATATGAATGATTACGATGTATTGCAATGTTTGATGTAATTGTATCCATGCTTGCATGTAGTTACTTTCAATTTGATTATGACTTCCATGTGAAATTATATAAAAAAAGCATGCTTCAAATGATTGTATCGTGTCATTAATAGTTTGCACATGAAAATATTAAGTTATCAATGCATGCATCAAAATTCTTGTTATTGTATGACATCATATATTGCATGATAAATTTGATATTTTCTTCATCGTAGCATTCTGATTGTTCTCTTTTAATTCGTTAGGTTATTATTTGTAACATCATAAGAAAATGACTGCAAACCGTGAATGGATGTACCGTAGGATAGTGGACAATGAGTTATCGCATGAATATATGGATGATGTTGAAAGTTTTATTGAATTTGCAACGACAAGTGTCAGTACAGTGGATCCCACATGTCAGATTAGGTGTCCCTGCAAGATTTGTAAGAATAATCAATTTATAGAACCTCATAGCGTTAGACATCACCTATACAAGAAGGGTTTTGTGAGTGATTATCAGAACTGGACGTTTCATGAAAAAGAATTTAGAAATGATTTTGATGCACGGGTGAATGTGGTGCACGATAATCCATATACGGATTTGATATTTGATGCCGCAGAAACAGAATTGGGTGCTGCTATGAGTTCTAGTGATGTAAGAACTGCCGTAGATGAAGAATCACCAAACGATGCAGCTAGTAGATTTTATTATTTACTTAAAGATGCTGTTGAGCCACTTTGAAACAGTTACGAGAGTCATACTATCTTGTCTGCAGTTCTTCAACTAATGAATTTGAAGTCTGAGTATAATTTGAGTCAATCATGTTTTGACCGTTTGTGCATGATTATGAAGAATATGTTGCCCAAAGATGAGAAATTGCCACAAAATTTCTATCGTGCAAAAGTTATGGTCAACGCTCTAGGTATGAGTTACAAAAAGATTGATGCTTGTCCAAATCACTGCATGTTGTATTTCAAGGAGCAGGAAAACAACATATCATGCCCGTCATGTGGGCATCCTCGGTTCAAGCCAAAGACAAGAGGCAATGGTAGCATGAGATCAAAGGAAGTTTCATACAAGTCGCTCCGCTACTTTCCTATCACTCTTAGATTGCAGCAATTGTATATGTCTTCAAGGACAACTAAACACATAAGATGACATGCAAATAAAGTTCGACACGATGAAAACAAGATCACGCATTCTGTTGACGCTGAAGCTTGGAAGCACTTTAATTGTACTCATCAGAACTTCGCAATGGAAGTGCAAAATGTTAGACTCGGTCTATGTACAGATGGATTTAATCCATTTGGGGTTAGATCAACTCCATACTCATGCTGGCCAGTATTTGTAACTCCATACAACCTTCCACCAAGCTTGTGTATGAAACGTTCAAATCTTTTCTTGTCTCTGTTGATCCCTGGTCCGACCTCACCTGCACAAAATCTTGATGTATATTTAAGACCATTGATTGATGAACTAAAAGTACTGTGGGATGACGGTGTTATCACGTATGATGTCCACAAAAAACAAAATTTCAACATGAAGGTCGTTGTTCTATGGACAATCAGTGACTTCCCTGCATATGGTATGCTATCTGGTTGGAGCACACATGGGAGGTTGGCATGTCCGTACTGCATGGAGGATTCCAAAGCTTTTAGACTGAGGCATGGAAGGAAACCTTGCTGGTTTGAGTGCCATCGTCGATTTCTACCCAGCAACCATCCGTTCCGACGACAAAAGAATGCGTTTAAAGCAGGCACAACTGAAATGGAAGGTCCATCCTCAAGATTGTCTGGCATAGAGATTCTAAAAAGATTGCGATACTTTCCAGATATATTAATAGATGCCCGCAGTCCTACACCCTTCCGTGGATTTGGAAAGGATCACAATTGGACGAAGAAATCTATTTTTTGGGAACTACCGTATTGGCCGACCCTATTGATACGACATAATTTGGATGTGATGCATGTGGAGAAAAATGTGTTTGATAATGTGTTCAATACAATAATGAATGTTAAAGGGAAAACGAAGGATAATTCGAAGGCCCGTATAGATTTAAAATTAATATGTAAAAGACCAGAATTGGAACTAAAAGAGTATAATGGCAAAATACTAAAACCAAAGGCAAAGTACGTGCTCGGACTTGATCAAATAAAACATGTATGTCAATGGTTGAGATAATTGAGATTTCCAGATGGATATGTCTCTAACATTGCTCGGGCTGTGAAGATTGATGATGGACAGTTATATGGGATGAAGAGCCACGATTTTCATATCTTTATGCAACGATTGATACCCCTAGCATTCCATGATATGTTAGACAAACCTATATGGGGGGTATTGTCTGAGTTGAGCAGATTTTTCAGAACATTGTGCGCATCGGAGGTCATAGTATCAGATGTAAAGAATCTCGAGGACTCTGTCATCACCACTGTTTGTCTGCTAAAAAAGATATTTCCGCCAGCATTTTTTGATGTTATGAAACATTTGATTATACATTTGCCATATGAACTAAGGGTTGGTGGCCTTGTGCAATATCGATGGATGTACCCATTTGAAAGATATATGTTTTTTTATATTTGTCTCTTTAATGACAGATATTTCAAATTTGAAATGTATATTTTTGCTAGATGCATGTTCGACCTCAAAAAAAAGGTTCGTAATAAAGCAAGAGTAGAAGGCTCTATTTGTGAGGCGTACACTTTAGAAGAGATTTAAAATTTCTCATCTATGTAATTCGAACCTTATATTCTGACACGTTACATATGCCCGCCCCGTAATGATGATGGAGAACAAGTAACTGTAGCTGACACGCTGTCGATATTTCAAACACTTGGGCATGCATTTGGTAGTTTCCAATCAAGGCTCTTGACAGATCGAGAGCAAGATGCAACACACATCTATATTCTTTTTAATTGCTCATCGATCGACCCATACATCGAGTAAGTATATGTAGATGCAACACAATTATAAATCCTTTTATGTTCTATACGTGGATATATGGCTCGGTAATATAAGTATTTGTGCTTTGCAGATGATTCGATCTGGAGTTGCAAAGAGAAGTTTCACATCTCACTGATGCAGAAGTACAAAAAGAACGTGAAACTAAGTTTGTGGAGTGGTTGAAACAGTTGGTAAAGAAGCTAACATAAATTTTGTACTTGTAAACAACACTAAGTTACTTAATTGGTCGTGATCACAATCATTGTTTTTTTCTGTGCGTACGTCCGCCATGGTGATGTTAAAGATCAAGGAATATGTGATTTAGAAAATAGTCTGACCAAAGTTGTGCAATGCTACAACGGGTACATCGTAAATGGCTATTGATTTCATACAAAAGATTACGATATAAACAAATCAACGATGAATAGTGGCATGTGTGTCAATGGTAGCAGCTACGGTGAAAATGAATATGATTACTGCGATGTTATAGAGGAAATAATGGAGTTGACTTACTTAGGCATAAATAACAGGGTAACTTTATTCAAGTGTCATTGGTTTGATCTAACTGCAACAAGACTCGACAAAGCTTCAGGCATTGTGGAAGTGAATCATAAATTCAGGTTTGGAACATATGAACCATTCATATTAGCCTCGCAAGCTCAACAAGTTTATTATACTTCATATCCGAGTATAAAACAGTTAGATAGAAATGAATGGTAGGCAGTTTGCAAGGTGAAGTCCAAACTATACCCCGAGTATGATCAGTTACAGGAAGATAAGTTAGCTGAAGACAACGATTACTATCAATCAGATGATATCTATGGATTCGCTTATGGTCACGATGTTGCGCATGATATGCATGTCATATCTCCATTGGCCGATGAAACATTCATAGAGGAATGTGATCCAAATGATGTACCAAGTGGATGGGTAAAAAATGAAGAAAAAAAAGAAGAAGAAGAAAGTCAAACAAGTGACGCGAAAGAATTCTCAAGCTAGTGAGCAAAATCTTGTAATACAAACCTCTATTTAAATGTATTGCAATACTTGATGTGAATGATTTGAATTATTTGATTGTATTGTAATACTTGATGCGAATGAATGAGTTGTATTGCAATACTTGATGTGAATGATTAAAAATTTTATTTGAATGTATTGTAATACTTGATACGAATTATTCGAATGCATTGTAATACTTGATGTGAATGATTTGAATGATTTGAATATATTGTAATACTTGATGCGAATGAATGAGTTGTTTTGCAATACTTGATGTAAATGATTTGAATTATTTGAATGTATTGTAATACTTGATTCGAATGCATTGCAATACTTGATGTAAATGATTTGAATTATTTGAATGTATTGTAATACTTTATACGAATGATTTGAATTATTACAATACTTGATGCGAATGATTTGAATTATTTGAATGCATTGTAATACTTGATGCGAATGATTTGAATGCATTGCAAGGCTTGATGTGAATGACTTGAATGCATTGCAGTAATGATATGAATGATTTGAATGTATTGTAATACTTGTTGCGAATCATTTGAATGTATTGCAATACTTGATGCGAATGATTTGAATTATTGTAATACTTGATGCGAATGACTTGAATGTATTGTAATACTTGATGTGAATTATTTGAATATATTGTATGACATATGTTATTTGTTAGAATATGGTTCGTGGAGGTTACAGTGGTAGCTCATCCAGTAGTAGCCAGGCCCAGTCTTCATCTTCACAGGCTCCTGTGATAGGTATATCATTTAACTAATTGGATGCTTGATTAGTTCAAATATGCATTCTGAGAATTTCTAACGTATTTTTTTATAGATGATGTTTCGCCTATACACGACTCACCTACACCCGTTGATCACACAAGTCAGGAGCCAACACAGGAAGCAGGGTCTTCTCAGTCTGGCACAAGAAGACTCATTCAAATAGTGTATATCGATAATCGACCGTAAGTATTTCATTTTCAATTATTGCATATCTTATAAATATTTTATATTGATATTTACTGTGTACCAATTCATGTGCAGCATGAGGTTTGAGCCACAAGAAGTAGTACGGGAGATTAGGAATTCACTTCTTCAACATCTACCAGGACCGGTTGCTCAATAGAAAGAGTACCCAAAGGAGGTGTTAGACAGATTGTGGTCCTCATTCACGGTATATAGTTGTTTCTCATAGTTAATGTGTTTCATATTTAATTTTTTTAAGTCATGTCTACTAACTTTCTGAAAATATTTGTAGGCTTTGAATCACTTCGCAACTACGGTGGAAGAAAACAATGCAAGGAATGTGTGGCAGAAGGTGGCTGCCAATCGATTTGCAGACATGCTGCACAATATAAAGACTGCAGCAAAAAAAACATCTGGCGTAATAGATGATCAACTACAGCGGAAGGGCCATGACCCTATTACTATCAGGAGAGATTATTGGGATGAAATGTGCGATAAGTGGGCGGGAGATGTATTTCGAAGTCGCTCTGCGAAGGCTGCACAAAATCGAGCGAAAATGCCCGAAGCCCATCTACACACAGGTGGATCTAAGACATTTGGGAGCCACCTGAAGAAAATGGTAACTCATCAATATATAATATTAATTTTATAAGTATTGTTGCAAACTTGTGAACTAAATCTTTTGTCCTTTAACTTCGCAGGAAGCAGAAAAAGGAGGCATGTACCATATAAGGATGTGTTTGTTGAAACACATAAACGGAAGACCACGAGAGTCTTTGTATCAAAGAAGGTGAGAACGACAACGGTATATATTTATTCTATTAATAATCATTGCAATATGCAAGTTATCATAATGTTATCATTAATTATTAATGCATACTTTAAACATTATTTTGTAGGAGGCATATGTGCAATAGATGGTAGAGCGATATGGCGATGACGCTACTCAGCATCCATCATTTGATCCTGCAACATAGGTGACTGTAGCAGGTGAACCCAAAAAAGGTCGCGTGTTCCAGTTTGGGAGTAATATGAACACTTCACCAGTTATTGCTTCTTCCAGTTACGACTCACAGATTTCTTCCACCGACATAAGCTCCAAGCAGCAACCTATTCTTTCCGGTGATGATGTACGCCAGATCATTAAGGATACACTGAATGACTACTTCCATGACACCATCACCCCCTTTCTCTGAGATGAGTTCAACAGTTTTGTGCTGAATAAGGGATCTTTGATTGCAGATCCCTCTCAGATATAATCACATATTCAGTTTTTTGTCTGCCTTAGAACACCTATGAGCATAATCAAATCACATATATAACTTTTTGCCTGCCTTAGAGCACATATGAGCATGATATAATCACATATAGAGTTTTTTGCTTGCCTTAGAGCACATATGAGCATGCTATAATCACATATAAAGTTTTTTGCCTGTCTTAGAGCACATATGAGCATGATAGAATCACATATAAAGTTTTTTTGACTGCCTTAAAACACATATGAGCATGCTATAATCACATATTCAGTTTTTTGACTGCCTTAGAACACATATGAGCATGCTATAATCACATATTCAGTTTTTTGACTGCCTTAGAACACATATGAGCATGTTATAATCACATATTCAGTTTTTTGACTACCTTAAAACACATATGAGCATGCTATAATCACATATTCAATTTTTTGACTGCCTTAGCACACATATGAGCATGATCGAATCACATATATAGCTTTTTTCCTGCCTTAGAGCACATATGAGCATGGTAGAATCACATATAGAGTTTTTTTAGTTGCCTTAGAACTCATCTGAGCATGATATAATCACATATAAAAAAATTTTAATGCCTTAAAACACATATAATTCATGATAGAATCACATATAGAGTTTTTTGCCTGCCTTAGAGTACATATGAGCATGATAGAATCACGTATAAAGTTTTTTTATTGCCTTAGAACACATATGAGCACATGATAAAATCACATATAGTGTGTAATTTATTTCATTATATTTTGTTTATCAATACTAACTGTTCTTTTTTTGTGTAGGTTGCTAGCGATAATCAGCGTAGCGGAGCTGAAGGGACAGATGAAGGCAATGAACAAGAAAACGCACAAAATCTTGGCGATGATTAGAGAACTGTGTTGAAGAAGTTCTATTTTTTTTTGTTTCCAAATTGTAATTGTTGAATTGTAAATAATTAAACTTGTTAATTTTAAGGTGAAACGATTAATTGTTGTAGATTCCTTTTATATGAAATTTTATGTGTAGTTTGTTTTTTATTTACAGGAAATATAAATTGTACAGGAAATATAAATTGTACCATTCTCGGTATTTAATTTTCAAATAATTTTTTTTTCGTGTTTGCGACAGATGTTTCCGAAGCTATGCATATAAATCTAGCAACGACTTAGCGACGGATGCAAATCCGTCGCCAACCGAGGTCACCGTTTAGTACCGGTGGATTGGCGACGGAATACGTCGCTCGTTATTCCGTCGCAATTAGCGACGGAACTGACGACAAATTTATTTCGTCGCCAGTTAAAAATTGCGACGTAAGCATACCATCGCCTCGTCGTCGCTAATCCACTGCTTTGTTGTGGTGTTTGTGACAGATTTTTTCATCGCAAATTTGCGACAGATTAGTGAGAGAAAACTATATGTCGCTAACATTCAAAATATTTATGAAATTAGCAACACAAAGTTTTTTCTCGCTAATACCGTCGCTAATGAGCGACGAAATTTTTTCGTTGCCAAACACTACAAGAAAAATGCTAATTAGCGACAGAATTAGCGAGGGAATATTTTCGTCACGAATCTGTCACTAATTAGCGATAAAATTAGCGAGAGAATTTTTTCGTCTCTAATCCGTCCCTAATTAGCGACAGATTTTTTCCGTCGCTACTTTTTGATTTAAACCGACCCATCTAAGGCACAAAATTTTTTCTCTCCCCGTGAGGAATTTAAACTGACTACTTCGTGGAGGTCCTCCTTGACTTCTCGAATGAGGACGACCATGTGGTGGAAGAACGCGAGGAAGAAGAAGAGTCAGAGTCGCCCGCCAACTCTGGAGGACCAGGTCGGCCCGACCTCTCTGGTCTAATAACTAGTTTTCTTTTCCGAAAGTGGCTTTCCGTTCCTGGCCTAACGATTCTGTTGGGGGTTCTGGTTTTAGGTCGACGAACAAGTGAGGGAACTAGGTCGGGAGGGCGCCGGAGAGTGCGCCGTTTCGGAGGTGTAGCCACTACATTGTGCAGAACACCCCGTAGTGGCGGGTCGGGCCAAACAAGCGGGGAACCAGGTCAAGAGGACGCCAGAGAGCGTGCATGAGAGTGCACCAGTTCGGAGGTGCACTCTCCTGCGTTGTGCAGAAGACCTCGCAATGGCGGGCCAGACTAGAAAAGCAGGGAACCAGGTCAGGAGGGCGCTGCAGAGCACGCCGGTTATGTGCAAAAGACCCTGCAGTGGCAGGCCGCGTTGCTCGGGTGCAACACATGTGTGGTGAGGTACAAGTCCGACCTATTGCTGTCGAAATATTGCCCGGCAGGGCATAATTTTTTTTAAAATTTAGCGATGGATATTATCCATCACTAAGTTAAAATAGCGATGGAGTTGCAACAGATATTATCTGTCGCTAATTTAAAATAACGACAGACTCACGATAGATCATGTCCATCGCTAATCTATCACAAATTAGCGACGAAAGTAGTGATAAATCATTTTTGTCGCTAATTAGTGACGCGAAATATGCGACAAACGCTATCCATCGTTAATCCGTCGCCAATCCGTCGCTAAGCTATTTAGCAATGGATTAGCGATGGATAGCATCCGTCGCTAATCCACATTTTTCTTGTAGTGTTGTCCGTAAGCGTGTCAGCACCATGCAGGAGATTCAGGTTCTTCCATCTTTGTTTTTCTTATGATTTCCTGTTTTGTTGCCTTCTCTCTTGGTGTTTGGTTCTGAATTACCTAGATTTTGTATTCTGTGTTTTTTTTAACCTTTTGTTGTTTGTTAGTATGCAGTTGCAATTGTGGGTAAGTTTCACTTTCACTTTGTTGGGGTGTGTTTAGATAACACCACTTCAATGAATACTTTTTTTGACTGTTTTTTTCTTTTGAGTTACTTTAATTTCCTTTTTCATTTCTGTCTATTTGCACTTTTTCTCTTTGTTATGTTCTTGCGATGGTGCAAAATGCTTGTGTTTGGTGAGTTTCTTTTTTTTCCCTCTCTTTGTGTTTGTTGCATGGTATTAGTTCTCAACCATCAAATCTGTAGGTTTCCTATTTGTTTTTGAGAAAATGTGCATTTTTTGGGGTTTGGCTTGTTCTCTTCCATTTCTTTTATTTGTGGCTGATTATTTTTTTTTTTGTGGGATGTGTTGATAAAGTGCTGCAAACTACTTGGTGTTTGTGGGAGCTACACCACTTTGGTTAGTTTTTTTGTTCTCTTTATGTTTTTTCTCTCTAAGTGACTTATTTTTTTCACTTAGGTTGATTTGTGCATTTTATTTGTGTCTCATGTTCCTAAGATGGTCTCAACTAGAAGATCTATACTGCTTTAATGAATTTCTTTTTTCTTTGAATTTTTAGGCATTTTACTTGAGTCCTCTTTTATGTGTGTCTTTGTTTCTATATTACGGGCAATCACATAATTTGATTGAGCTATTTTAATTTACTGCATGCTTTCCTGTATATTTTTTAAGATTTTTTTTCTCATGTATGATTAGGTCATTCATCGAGTTCTTACAAGAAGGCCTCAAACACTCAACGATGCAATTAAAGCAACCACTACCTTGGATGAAGATTTTCATAGAACAAGAGAGGTTCAGATGCATTTTGAGCCATTTGAATCCAAGATAAACAAAAGGAGATTTTTCCCCAAAAGTAAGAGAAAAACACCTATATATGATTAAGGGGCCACCCCTTTTCAGACGAGACAATGATAAAGTCAACCCACCACAATCATTTGTCCAAGATGCCAGAGAATGTCCTTGTGATTTTAATACCTATAATTATTGCAAGGAAGATGGGCATTTTATCATAAATTGCCTAAAGTTGACTATCCAATATTCACCCCAGTCCCAACAACAACCGTACCTATCATGACCTTCACAACAACAGGATTGTCTCTGCATAGCAGAAGGACCCTCAATTTATGAAACTGAAGACCCTTACTTAGATGGACGATACCTCTTTTTACCTTAGAGAGGATGGTGAAATTCGCATAAATTACCACATTTTGGGTGCCTAGCGATCTCAAGTTGAGGCGAGAACTTCTTAATGAGGCTCATAAATCTCATTATACCATCTACCTGGGAAGTACCAAGATGTTCAAAGACCTTCAACAACGGTATTGATGGGAATGACATGAAGAAAGATGTTGCAGTTTATGTTTTAAAGTGTCTGACTTGCCAAAAAGTCAAGATCGAGCATCAAAGACCTAGTGGTTTATTGCAGTCTATTGATATTTTAAAGTAAAAATGCGAAAAGATCACTATAGATTTTGTTGTGGGGCTATCCAAGACTCGTCATCAGCACGATGCCATCTGGGTAATCATGGATAGATTGACCAAGTTTGTGCATTTCTTGTGACTCAAACCTCTGAGAATCTTGCACATCTTTATATAAATGAAGTGGTTTGTTTGCATGTTGTACCTATCTTGATTATATCTGATTGTAACACTCATTTTACTTTATAATTTTGAAGCCAATTTCAGTAGGCCTTGGGTACAAAGTTGAAATTCAGCATAGTGTTTCACCCTCAGACGCATGGTCAATTTGAGAGGACCATTTAGACCCTCGAGGATATGCTTCAAGCTTTCACCTTAGAATGGAGAGATGACTGGGATAGTCATGTGATTTTTATAGAGTTCACATGTAACAATAATTATCATGCGAGCATTGACATAACACCGTATGAGACACTCTATGGAAGGCCATGTAGATCGTCTGTTAACTGGAATGATATTGGCAATCATAGTGTTGAGTCACCTATGGCAGTTCAGCATTACACAGATCAAGTGTAGATTATTCATGATCATTTTCATACAACATAGAGCTGTCAGAAGAGCTATAAAGATCATCATCATAGAGACTTCTTTGTAGATGACTTTGTGTTCATTAAAACTTTTCCTACCAAGAGCGTGTTTCATTTTGGCAAGAATGGTAAACTCAATTAAAGGTACGTTGATCCTTTCAAGATCTTAGAAAAAATTAGCAAGGAAGATTATTGCATGGAATTACCACCTGAGTAAACACAAATTCATGATGTATGTATTCATGCTGAGGAAGTATATTCATGACACTTTTCACATCATTCAGTACCATGACATAGATACTTAGGAGGATAATTTGCCTATTATCGAGAGGCCGATTCGCATCATCGACAGGAAAGAGCAGGTTCTGTGAACCAGAACCATTCCCTTTTTCAAGGTGTTATGGTAGCTTCACGGTATTGAGGAGTGCATGTGGGAAGCCGAAGCAGGTATGCAAGAAAAGTACTCTCAGTTATTTGTATTCGAGTAAAAATTTTGAGGATGATTTTTTTTAAGGGGGTAGGATGTAAAACCTGTAATTTTTGAGGATTATAAATAAATTAAGAAAAATATTCTTATCCCTAAGTTGAAAATGTGTTTCTAGCATTTAAATTTTATTTATTAGTATTTTATAATTTTAATTGCTCATTTCTGGCCAATAAAGGCATAATTGACATTTTTAGAATTATTTTAGAGAATTAACTATTTAAAATATTAAATTGATAGCTAAAACTATATATTTTAGTGTGTTATGATTTATCAAGCTGTTTTTTAAAGTGTTTTGAGGTAACTAGATGAATTTAACCACTTAAAACCTTAATTTTTAACCTAAAGGCATTTTGGTTATTTTACCCAAATAGCTATTTTTTATTATTTTTTCAAAATGTTTAACAAATTATTGTTAAATTAAATATCTTTGAAGGATTTTATAAGTCCTAACAACATTTCAAAGATTTCAAATGAAATTAAGATTTTTGTTGGAACTTGTCAAGTAGGTTCAGATTCAAACAGTTCGATCCAAATTGAGATTTTATGGATTTTAAATAACTAAATAAAGTACATTTAATTATAATTGGAACTTTGACACAATATTTGTATAAATATATTATTTACTAGTTATTTAGCTTTAATTTTTAATTTTAAAACCAACTTTTTGGGTTTATTTTGTTTTGGACCCAAACTGGATCCAATATGGATCCATTTGGGTTTGGTGCACATTGAGGACTGAGTGGGGCCTACCAGGGCACCCCAATCCCCCAAACCCCTTTCTTTTCTCCCCAAAAAGGTTGACACCCTCTTTCCTTCTCCTTTTGATTTTGGGTTTTTTGAAGAAAACCCCTCTTCTCTACTTCTCTCCTTGGAAATTGTGCCAACCATTGTTCCACTTTGGGAGCTATGCCAGCCATAACAACAACAACGTGGAGGTGAGTATCGTCATCACCATTCCCTTCTTTCTAGCCTTTCATTTCTCTTTCTTTTGAGTTTTCTCTTGTTGTTTTCCCTAAATGGGAGATGTCTTGGGATTTACACCATTTTCTCTTTGAGAATCATGTCCTAGCAAATTTGGGCTATTTTCATAAGCCTAGTCATGTAGTGGCTTGTGCTCCTAATTTCTCCCATCATCTTTTTCATTTTGTGGGGTTTTATGCTTGCTGATTTTTCTTAATTGAGAGTTTCTTGGTTTTAGTGCATATTCCCTGTATTGAAAATCATGCTCTCCAGTTTGATGCCACCTCTGTTAGCAGCTTCAGCGTGAGACTTAGTGCTTCTACCTCTTTATTCATTTTCCAACCTTTTCAGATCAATTTCTCTAAGCAAACCAGTTCTCCTTTTTGGAGCTTGGGTGCCTTGGGAACCATGCCAACATAGGACACATCTTGAACTGCGTGTAGAACAGAGGAGTCACCTAGCACATTCGATCAACCCAACCTTTATTTTTTTGGTATTACTTTGTTTGATTTTTGTGAAATCGGCTTACCTGGTTTATGTTTTGTATTGGTTTTTGTGTAGAAAGACATTCTAACACTTTCTCATTGTTTGTGCAACGTTGTAGCACTCTCCATCAGTGAGGGAGTACCCCAGTTGAGCGTAGTTGCTGTGTTTCTACTTGGTGTTGCATGTGCATGCCAAGTGTTCGATAAATTGCGAAATCATTAATTCGTATCAATTTTCATAAAACCCCTCGGATTTTTGGGTTTCGCTATACATATTATTCCAATTTATGAAGGTAGAATCCCTAAACTAAATTTATATAATCCATAATTAGGTTTCATAGTATTAATCTAATGTGTAGCACTATTTTTGCCTAAAAATATAGTATAGAATCATGTTAAACAAATTAGGTTTTTTAAATGCTCAATTAGTTGAATAGGTTTAGATTTAGTTATTTAATGTAAAGTGTATGTAATTATCATGCTTAAAATAGCTTATTTAATTATGTTAAGCATGTTTTAAATTTAGAAATTTAGTTATGCCTTGGTATTTATGCCACACACTAAGTGCTCGGTAAAATGCCTAAGTGAGACAAAATTTCATATTTAAATGTAGTTTTAAACAAGACTTAAAAAATGTTTTCAAAAGTTGGATATGCATGTTTAAAACTTTGTTTTGAAGTGGTTTATATACACTTTGCAATCATGCTCTTTATTATGTCATGTTGCATCATAAAAATGCATCTGAGTACGCACAAATGTGCGTAATTAACCATGTTAACCCACATATTGCAAGTGTAGTTTTCGCACATGCACATGCATAGTTGGTGTTCACAAATAAAAAGTTTTTAAAAGCACTTATCCATTCATTTATATCAGTAGGAATGCTTGATATATATATATATATATATATATATATTGCAATATGTAAATTATCATGCAAGTACAAAAATAAATAAATAAAAATGATACTTAAATGCTAAATATCACTTGCGGCGAGAAAGGCTACGCACATAAAATGCAAAGTATTATGCGAATCGAATAGATACCTGTAGTAAGTGTATGTGATGCAAATGAATCATGATAAAAGATATATGGTTGTATGAAATATGATATATGCACACAAACACCATTTAGTTGTAGATATTAGGATTGTGATGATTGTAGTTTAGAGATTATGGTGAGTATAATTTGAATACATGAGAATCGAAATGTTCTTTTATCGTAGTTCAGAAGATCATGCTTAACATGATTTTAAATAGTAGAACATGAAGTACTTTTGTAGATACATGTATGTATATGCATGATTGAATTGAATATTGCATGATTGATATGACTGCATGGCTAAAATTTAATGTGTGCAAATGTTGCATGTGGTGTATGCCATGTATGTAATAAATATATCATATATATGAATTTGAATTGAATGATTCATGCATAGGGGCATGAATGGATCATCACATGTACCATGCATCAAAGCATACATGTTTGAGTCATGCTTGAGGGCATACACTATTGAATCACATATGAAGGCAAGAGAAAGTTATCCTATGAGATAATGACACTGAAATGTGACCTATGACATAATAATAAAGATAACCCTAGGACTATGGGTTCAATTGATGTGTCACTAAAGCCAGACTCTCAGATATGACTGGGTCTTTTCTAATATCAACGAGATGGCTGGGTCCATCTAGATCTCGTGTCTTCCTTAGAGAGAAAAATACAATGCAAACCTTGTGAGGTATTTTGAGAGTTAGAGGACTACGTGTGCCCCGTCCCCTGTCCCACAGAGGTATAGGGGACAAACCTACTTGGGAGATCCACAAGGTAGGGTCAAAAGCTCTACAGAGTAAGGAAAGACGTTCTCTTTTGTTTTTAGTTCGGACGGTATACGTGGGCATACAATAGTATGAGGACTCTCTGTCTATCTCTCAATCGCTGCATTGCAGGATTGATTGCCTGAGATAAATCCAGTTAGGTCATATGAGAGAGAATCAAATATATAAAATAATAAATACTCCTACGATTTTTTTTAGGCGGTTATACCCTCTTTTATACCAAATGAGTATAAATAATTAAGACAAATAATGCATTAGATTTATAAAATTACTTTTATCATATGCATAAACATATAGATATAAACATGTAGAGCTTGCTAATGATTACATATGTCATTGCATATAAATTTTACATGTGAATGAAAAAGACATGTTTAGGGTCATGCGATTGACCTGTTAATACAAGTCACAAACTAGATTGTTGCATGCGAGGTGCTTGTATGTGTAAGACACACGAGAAAGGTTGAGAAATGACATATTCCCTATTTCATTAAATGCAAGAGTGTATTAAATATCCTGAGAACAGACCTAATGATTTAATAAATGTAAGAATACATATCATAGTCGTGAGATGGACATTTTTTTGTTTTTCTTTTGAAAAAAGAATGTGAATGCTTATATTTTCATAGACTGATATGTCTAATTTACTTGAAAAGCATGCACATATCAAGTACATTGGATGAGTCGAATGAGACTTCGACCTATTTTTCATATGCAACTTTATAGAGGCTTATGCTAGGTTGAGAGGGATTCTGATGTCCTGACTTATTTGATAAACATGTGGGTGTATTTCAGGCTGGACATGGTCAAAAGATATTTGACCTAAATATATTGTGTAAATATTAAGTGAATTGTTGGATCAATATTCTTTTTTGTGAATGAATGTCATAAATATGAATGAATGTTATATGAATGATTATTGTTGTGGATTCCCTTGAATCTCATTTTATAAATGATGAGAATCACACTTTAGTTGTATCATTATAAACTTGATTTGTATTCTTCAAATTTGGTTTTAGGTTTTTTACAGGCATGTAGTTAATGCCCTACAATATTACAGATACTATCTCGGAGGACTAAGTGGAGGATGAATTGTTGCATACTTGGAGAGACCACTCTTACCAAAGTACGATCCCTGGGGGTCCAGACATTTTTTATTTCGATAAACTTACTTTGTGGTTATGGATCTTTACTTTTTGAGGACTTGTAAATATCTTAGAATGAGAATCCGTATGAATGTTGTCTTTTCTTCTAGGCAATAATTGCCCTTAAGAATGCCAATCTCAAACTTGTACGTAACTCCATAATTGTCTTAACCCTTAAATAAATTTTATCTTTCACATTTTTTTATATGTGATAGTTTCTAAAGTAATAATCTCAATCACATTATGTCTAAGGTTGATTTCATATTGTATCTGACACTTTAAGTCTAATATAGGCTTGTGCTTGTACTCAGGCAGGTCGTTCATTGTTTGAAATAGTTAGAATGTGGCCATAGATGAACTTGTTGAGATATTACCCTCGAGAGTCATGTAAAACTTTGTAACGATTGAAATTTTTTAAAATTTCTCAAAATTTTATGTTTTGTGAAAGTTTTAAAAAGGTTAGATTTTTTAGGTACATAAGATAATATCTATTATTTCTGTTATTTCACATAACGTATTCTAAAAAATTATAGATTTCAGAGCAACTTTCCTGATTTTCATTCCCAAACCATGGTGAATCAAACTCTAAGATTTTAATTATGTTCTTTCATATTTAGACTAACACACCCAAAACTCTCATCCATGAATACTGAGTATTTTGGGATATATGAGTTTTATGAAAATAAGCAGTCTCTACTAACTCCCTGTCAGGATAAGATTTTGGTGCTCACTTGAAAAGGGCATATCTTTCAATCCATGACTCATCTGAATTTGAGTTTTGAACTGGGATTACTTTCATGTGTATGAAATATCTGCATAATTTTTTAAAATTTATGAGTTTATAATTTGGTAGAACCAAATTTATCATTATGACTGGTCGAATCAAAATACACAGAACATAATACAGTTTTTCAAGAATCAAAGAACTTCGCGATTTGAAAAAAAATATCAAGAAAAACTATCTAAGGATTTTAAATCCATCAATAACATATTAGATTCATGTATACAATCATGAAATCATGTTATAAATACATAAATACAATCCATACATGAATCTAACATCCTAAATCATATATATTTTTAAAAGAAAACATGTTTTCTCTATAAAAATAAAAAATAGATTCCAAAAAAGGAATTTAGGTTTTAAAACCTTCATACATGACACAATATAAGTTCTTACATGAATCTAGGCTGATATATGTGTTGATACACATCTGAAGATCATCTCATGACATACTCATGTATCATAGCACTATACACATACAAACTTATGATGTACCTACACCAAAATCAGTAAATCTACGAATACTCTCCCTAACTTGTGTTTATTGAACCACTTCTTAACACTACTGCACACTTTAATTGAGATGTAGCCACCCTACACCAGCTTCGATGGAACCCTCTTAAGGAGAGGCGTGAGAGAAAAAAGAAAAAGGGAGAGAGAGATATGAAAAGAGAAAGAAAGAGAGAGATGTCCAAAATGTCTAGGAGAGAAGAGGAAGGCCTCTCTTAAATAGTTTTCTCATGTTATATCCTAACTAAGGAAACCCTATATAAATCTTAGCTACATTTGAATTTCATTTAATTTGAATATTAATTTATAAATCTCAGCTAATTAGGATTCTTAAAAAATTAAAGAAACCATTAAACACTAGGTCTCTTAATGAAATAAGAAAACTAATTAATTAGTTTGACTAAGTTATTCCATATGAAATTAGAAAAGTAGGTGGGAACATCCCCCCTTTTATTATCTTGGACGATAGAATTCTTCCCATATTTTTTCCCAAGATCCAAGAGGGACCCACCTAAGGGGTGTCCCACCCTATAGATTCAATTTTCAAAAATTTGAGACATAAATTTTATCTTTATTTTTAAAAAATTATGAAAAAATCTCAAGTGTTATATATCCATATTTAAGGCTAAAATCTTTTTAATTTTTGGATCTGATATGAAATCTATATTCGGAGCTAAAATCCATAATAAACATGGTAAAACACCCATATGGCTGGTAGATAGAGTCATACGATCCAAAACGAAGTTATTCAACCCATTATTTATGTGTTCAAGATGTCCACAAAGTGTAGAAATCAAATGCTGGACACAAGGAATACAACCTTTTGTTCATTTTAAACATAGTATAATATCTCCTGACATGTGTTATGTATGTTATCTCCTGCAATGAAAAAATATTATTAAATTCTCAATAATTCCTTTCCTTTTCATTTTCACCTCATCCATGACGTGCACTCCATGCGGCGATGCCTTAATGCATGCCTTCATCTAAAGAAAGGAACTAGTTAAAAGTTGTTGGCCAGCCTCATGATTTCAGCATTTTCTGGTCCATAGGATGGCTTTCTTAGTTTGACACATTGTCCATGATTTTGCAAGTCCACCTTCAGGTTGACGAAAAAGCCCGATCACCTAAAATTATATATATATATTTGACTTTTTTTTAATGGCAAGCTGGGTTAGGCAGTCTCATACCAGATTTCTCTTAAGCCTCATGTGGCAGAGGGATTCGAACCTGGGCCTTCAGCTTGGCACAAAAGCCCGCTTACCATACAGGATGGGATACCTTGATACAAAGCAAAAGCAAAAGCAAAAATCCAGTTCAAGTTCATAAAATCCATCAGCCATACCAGTTTGGCTTCTCGGGAAGCACTATGAAGTCCACATTTCAATCATTTACTAGCAGTAACAACCTTGGAGTTGCCCAGAAGAGCACCACGCACCTGGCTAGCTTAGTGGGCTTAAGGCATTAAAGTCGTCATCCAGAGTGCAGCTAATTTGCCAATTTCTACAATCTAAGGTAGCTCTTTTCTTTTTTTAAAATGATGATGAGCCTGCTTAGTAAACCCCCAGTGAGTGACCTAACTCACAAATGGCACCCCCAACAGACAACCTTCCAGTATAATCTCAGGAAGAATCGATCTAGGGTGGCTTCTTAGTACATACACCACCAATATTTTATGTCATTTACTAACTTGAGGACCATATAAAAACCGATGGGCTAGCTCATGCCAGGGTCCTTGGTTCAGTTAGCTATGCAAGTCAGGTCAAACTTTGCCTTCCATAAATCCATGTATTTAGCCTTTGTGCCTTGTTCAAATGAACGCAATTCTTCAGCATGAAACTGAAATATGCATTTAGTCTTAGATTAGTAGCTGTGAAAAAAACTGACTCTGATAGAATAATTTAATGACATCAATTTTTTATAACAATATTAGTGACATCACTTCTACATGAATCCACCATGTTTTTTGTATTTGACAGTTTAAATTGTAGGGATGTCAACAGCTTTGATTTGGGTCAGATATTTGATCGAATCCAAATCCATCTCAACAGATTCAGTAGACTAAGAAGTTGCCTCCAATTAACAATCGGGTTCAGACATCGTATGGGTTCCTACATCCAATATGAATCCAATGGATATAATTAAGAAATAGATCGTGTAAAATTATATCTGACCAGCTATTTAAGCTAATTGTATCTGGATTTGGTACACCATTTCCCAATCCGAATCTGAACCCAATCCAATGGCGGTTATTGTATGTTTCTGGTCTCCGAATATTCAAACTATTTTGCATACCTTTTTTTTTGTAGGTCAAATTCGTATTTTGGTAAAATATAGGAGAATGGCTCTCCAACATAGGGCACTAACAAGAGAGCCAACGGCATGAATGAGATGTTAATAATGCATCCTCTCACGTTTGAGGATAGAAGACTTCCCCCACTTGGGTTGCAAATGGATCGGATTAAGTTGGATCTCTTATATGAATCCGACACATATTATCTCAAGATATTGGTCTAAAAAAAAATGTCCAAAATGTAAATTCAGATTGGATTCGGATCAGATGATTGAACATTTTGGATTCACATGAGTATTTTCTTTAAGATTTACTTTCAGATCCGGATCAAATCCAATCTGTTTAGAGTTTTTACCTTTAAAAACCTTGTTTTATTCTTGTCGGATCCAGCATGATCTATCAAATTAGGCTCTGGATTTAACTCTGCTAATATTAGATCTAGTTTGGACTCAGATTTAGAGTGAGATCTGTTGCATAATGTTTGGATTTGGATTAAGATTTACTATGATACAGCTAGGGGTGTCAATATAGGGTCCGGGTATGGTGATAAATAATAAGACCCGATTAAGACCCGGGTTCGGACCTGCCTGGGTATAGTTTGTAAAAATTTATACCAGACTCGTACCCAACCCAAGTTCCGATTAAGACCTGCAATTTTTCAATGTAAAAATGATAAAAATATGGCTTTACCGGGTCTGGTTCATATAGTTCTTATCGGGTCCGGGTAGGTTTTTCTTATAATGAACCTGATTAGAGCGGGTCCGGACCCGATACCATACCTGAAAATTGGGTCCAAGTCTGGTTTCACCTGGGTCTGAACCAAACCCGACCCGTTGACACCCTTAGATACAGCCCACCCGAACCTATCTCCCATGGGCCCCGGTTCGGGCCGGCCCTATTGTCCACCTTAACTCGTCCCACTTGATGACTTGCACCTTCACTTCTTCTGCCTCCAGCATTACGACCAGCCTGAGACAAACATCAAGGAGAGCGCCATCGAGATGGCCAGATCTGAGCCGGAATTGGATGCTGGTTATGTCCTCAACGACATCACTCATCTGACCGTGAGTTCCTCGGCTCCATTCCTGCTCCTCCTCTTCCTCCTTGTTTTTCTTCTTTCGTTAGTGTTATGTGAAACTTCTTTTAAGTGGAGAGGTTGTTTATTCAGGTCGTAGCTGAATTCTCACTTTGTTTTCCTTCTTCTTATTCTTATTCTTATTCTTTATTTTTTTTCCTCGTATTTCCTGATTGGTATTTTGGTGGAAGGAATCATAACTGATGTATCTTTTGGGGTGTGCTTAATTGTCTTTGGCAGACTTATCCGAATCCTTTTCCGTTTAATCCCGCCTATTCGGTTGTCAAGCAAGATGAATTGAATTATTTCGTCCGTGCATGTCTGAAATGTTGATTGGTTCATGGTCTGTTTGAAGGAAATATGACATGATTTAATTTCTTTAATTGTCCTTGCAGACAATATTTCGTTAACCCTGATGACACCCTTACCCAGAAGGTACGCTAGAGATCATAGTAAGAAATCTCATTCTCGGGAAAACACGGATGAGGAAAATCTTGCGATGTTTTGGAAAAGACTATTTTTTACATAAAATATGTAACATTTATAATGAAAGACTCAACGATACAAAAACTAGAAAAACAATGTTTTTATAGCGCTATTATTGGGTTAAAAACGAGATATTTTTGAGATAGATGATATTTTGGAAACGTCCAGTCTTTTTGGTATAATATCACCCTCTTAAAATATTGCAATGAATTCATGATGTTTTCAAAATATTGGCTATATTTGTGACTAATGCTCCCAAGCTTGGTGCTTATCATAATAAAAAATCTCCTTATATATATATATATATAAAATAAAAATACTGCAAAAAGCGTCTTGTATTGCACTAGTAACAGGTTAAAATCTTCTTCTAAAAAATAACAGGTTAAAATCCCAATAAAAGCATGAAATTTTTAATCATTTTTTTTCATATACCGTTATTTTCGGTGTGATATTTGGTAATAAAAAAATATTGCATTAGAACCATAATGTTTTTAAAATTTCAGCCATAATTGTGATGTAGGTGTTTATGGGTGTGTGTTTGCCTGTTGGTGTGATGATAGACCTGGCCGCGCTGGCTCTGCCTGCCATACTTACGATCACTGTCCTGAAGATTGATTGACGTTGTTGAATGTAGATTGTGGTTCAGCAGAGGAGCCCAAGGGGAACCCATTTTAGACGTGCAGGGCCTCGAGAGAAGGTATGCAATCCTCTCCTGTTTTTAGGCTCCTGCACTAACTCGGATCCCATGATGCAACAACATACGATGGGACCCATCTTATGTCGATCCTAGCCATCCAACCAATGATTAGGATTAATTGAGAATCTTGCCTGAAATGTGGGTGAATCCAATTCTTAATCATCCAGCAGATGCATCGTTTGGACAGTTAGGATCTACATAGGATCCTACGGCCTCATCTGGTTCAAGATAGGATATCCTTTTTCCTCTTGCAAGGTCCAGACCACAAAAACGTGCATTTTCTTTATCATTTCTTTCTTTTATCCGAAAGCAGTTTGCAGTGGGTTTGGATCCCAAACTAAGAGCAATCTGGTAATTCTAATAGCCCATCACAGCTCCACTCCTCTGGTAGCGAAGCCACCAAGTTGAAGTTCGAAACCTATGGGTATGTGTCACTTGCAACAAGGCCAAAGTTGGATGTACTCCCTAGCTGTTAAACAATCCGCTTGTAACACAAATAACGTGGTATTGAATTGATTGGAGCTCGCATTCAAGTGTTGTAGGGGTCATGCAAACGATGCCACGCGATTGGTTATTATGCTATTGCTTATGACATTGTTGATGATTGGTCACCATCTCATTCTGATGGCCCTTTTGAATGATTCAGGTTTATTTTGAGCCTGACGAAGTGAATGCATGCATTGTCACATGTGGGGTGGTGTATGTTCTCCCCCGATGATTCACTGAATCCCACGTCTGTGTTCGGGGGGGGGGGGGAATGAGTGCCACGTATTTACGCACATGGGGCTCGTATTCCCATGTATGTTGACATAACTTTGCATCGGACTCTGGTGCTGTTGCAAAGACTTAATCACCCTTACTTACTTTTCTTGCCTTGAAATGACGGTTCGAGGAAATGACAAAAATATCCTTCATTCAAAAGTTGGGAAACTACGGTTTGAGAAAAGGACAAAAAAGTTCATCCAGAAAGTTTGATGTTAACTATTTAAGGTGTAGACGTTCGCTATTCATTAAACTCTTGCGCCATCTGCTGTAATAGTAGCTCCCATTGTCAACGCAAACTTTGCCTTCGTCTCCAGTAGAGGTTTCCGCCTTGTTTTGTATCCTGTTTTACAACACATTGTCGCCTTCTCGTGCCTGCCTTGTGTTACAAAACATTCCCGTGTCTTCTCTTCATTTTCGTTGTTGTTAGGCATTATGGAAGAAATCAATGATGCACAAACATTCCAACCAGTGCCATTAAGGCATCGTGAGTAGCTTTCTATCTCATCATGCTATCGATGAAGAACGCATGTTGTATTGTGTGCCATTAAGGCATTGTTTTGTTACTGCAGGTAGATCTTGTTCTTACGATGGTTGGAAACTTATCAATATTTGTAACACGCTGAGACTTGTTGACAAGAATGCTTGTTTACAAATGCTAGGAAGGGCCTCCACCCCATCAAGTATCCTACATTCACTCATTATATGCATTGTATCTCAAACCGCTGTATTAGTAACATACTACCGATTTGTGAGATATTGTTTTGTTAGTTAATATCGATTTTTTTGCTATTATACTCAATTTCTTCCGTATCGATTTGTAATTTATTGTGCGATATATTTATTATGCCATAATGATTTTCTTTGTTGGTTCATATTGCCGACCCCAATTGTTTTGGGATGAAGGCGTAGTTGTTGTTGTTGTTTATATTTATCGACCTTTTAGATATTATGGTTTTGTATTGTCGATTTGTAAGTTATTATGCTGATCTTCCGTATCGATTTTCAATATATTATTCGATATGTATATCGATTTATAAGATATTATATGTTTTGTAATATGTATTCATAAGATATTTGTACACAGACTTTGAAAATGTGTGTGTGCAGAAAGACATCGTTACACGCATTCAAATCGCTGCTCTGTCAGTGTTTTGTATTGAACTCGTTTCACAGCCTCTTGGATCTACTGACAGCGTTATGGTCAACACACATGTATGACATTTCGTGTCTTTTATTGGCATGGTAAGTGACAACTCGATGCTCAGTATAAGCAAATATCAAACTGCAGTTGCTTTTATAGTATCATTCATTAAATCGATTCTTTGACTTGTTAACCCTTATTGGTATCCGTTGTTATATGCATCCTGATTAAATCGTAGTAAACATATGCGCTTGCTAATGCAACATGATATATTGCTTACAAAACATTCTCGTGTCTTCTCTTCTTTTGCGTTGTCATTAGGCATTATGGAAGAAAGCAATGACGCACAAACATTCCGACCAGTGCCATTAAAGCGTCGTGAGTAGCTTTCCATCTCATCATGCTGTCGATGAAGAACGCATGTCCTCTTGTGTGCCATTAAGGCATTGTTTTGTTACTGCAGGTAGATCTTGTTCTTACAATGGTTGGAAACTTATCGATATTTGTAAGACGCTGGGACCTGTTGACAAGAATGCTTGTTTACAAATGCTAGAAAGGGCCTCTACCCCATCAGGTATCCTACATTCACTCATTATATGCATTGTATCTCAAACCGATGTATTAGTAACATACTACCAATTTGTGAGATATTGTTATGTTGGTTAATATCGATTTGTTTGCTATTTTGTTGGCAACACAAACTGATATATTGCTTATAACATTGTTGAGCTTATCATCAGGTTGTAATGAAGACGATGTAGCTCAATCAATTGAAAGTTATGGAGAATTGAACAACTATAGTAATGACGTAATTGAAGAATTGAACATCTGCACTAATGATGCACATGATAAGAAGGGTGCAGACATTAGACCCACTCTTGACTTGAATGTTCTAGTAGAAGAAATGAAATTCAATAATGTGGTAGATTATCATGACAGTACACATAATAAAAGTGTAGGCACTGCGAATGAACATGGAAGTACACTTGACTATGTTCCGGTAGAAGGAATGCAGTTTAATAATGAGGAAGCTACATATAAATTTTACAATGATTATGCCCTAAAAGTTGACTTCAGTGTGAGAAGGTTTTCTTGGTCAAAAAATGCACAGGGTGTCGTGGTGAGAAAGACATGTTTGTTCCAAGCAAGGTTGAAAGAAATCAATGAAAAATCCAACAAGGAGCATGCCAGAATCAAGATGTGGATGTCAAGCGAGAATGATTTTGAGAAGACATCCGAATGAAAAATTTCTAGTTCGTACTTTAATCAGTGATCATAACCATGATTTATCTGCATCATTTATGACTCCTATGTTAAGGTCACATCGTAAAGTAACTGTAGCACATGCTGCAATGGCTAAAATAGCCGATAGCGCCGACATTGCACCAAGGAAGACATACAATTTGTTTGCCCACATAGACGGTGATCGCGATAATGTGCCATTCACACCTTTGGATCTAATAAACCACTTGAGAAGGAAGAGGACATATAACATGAAGAATGGAGAAATATGTTCTTTGGTTGATTACTTATAAAAGAAATCAAGCAATGACTCTGATTTCTTTAGTGCAATGCAACTGGATGAAGATGAATATACTGTGAATATGTTTTGGGCAGATTCAAAGTCAAGAGTAGATTATAAATTCTTTAATGATGTGCTTGTATTTGATACTACAGTAAAGATTAATACTGAACAGTGGCCATTTGAGCAGTTTGTTGGAGTGAACCATCACTCATAGAGTTGTATATTAGGCGGCACATTTTTGTATGACCAGACGAAGGAAAGCTTTGAGTGATTGTTCAGAGTATTTACACAGACAATGAACGAGAAGCAACCTGAAGTTGTACTTATAGATGGTGATCACGCAATTGTGGCTGCAGTGCTTCATGTGTGGCCAGATGCACATCATCGGCTTTGTTTGTGGCATATCTTTCAAAATGCAGCAAAGAACATAGGACACATATTTAATCAGAAGACAGGGTTTGATAAAAAGTTTACTAGGTGTGTGCTTGAGAGCGTAGACAAGATCACCTTTATGTCTGATTGGGAGAAAATGATTCAAACATACGAACTTGAAGATTGTCTGTGGTTACAAAATTTATATACAAAAAAAGAGAAGTGGGCATTGACATATGAAAGACAATACTTTTGTGCTGGTATGATAAGCACACAAAGAGCTGAATCTATGCATGCCACGCTAAAGAAAACCCTGTATTCATATTTAACAATGTTTCACTTCATGGAACAATATGAATTATTTATAGACGATCTACGACAGAATGAGCTTGAACAAGACGTGAAATGCTTTAATACACGACCTCCAACTTTTGGCATGAAAATATTGATGCGACCTGCAGATCTGTATACACTAACTGTATTTGAACAGATCAAAAAACATGTGTTTCATGTCATAAATTGCAATATTGAAGGACCCGTGCAAACCGAGAATATGCGCAAATACCATATTTTATGGGAGGGCGAAAAGCACCACAAAAGGCAAGAAGCACATGTAACGTACAATGTGGACAATGGAAGAGTTGAATGTTTATGCAAAATGTATGAATTTAAAGGTATTTTATGCTGTCATGCATTAAAGGCACTTAATCAAGAGAAGATACAAGAAATTCCGGAGTCTTATGTAATGCGAAGATGGAGAAGACAAGCAAAGATTGAAATGCTTGATATGGACAATGTGAGTAAATCTGGTGTCGACGAGAAGTGCCACATAGCCTTCCATTACCAACAACTGTGTAGGTCATTTATGCATGTTGCTGATTTGGCGTCGAGAAGTGAAGAAGGCTATGCATGCATTAGAAAAGCGTCAAGGGAGTTACTTGAAAACATGCAGTTAATTAACCTTCAGTCTGTTGCAGCAAATGAATACAAGTCGAAGATAATGGGATCGAACAACGTAGGTGAAAATCATGCTTCACTTGACACTCCTCAGAAGTTGCGCCGTAGCCTAAACATCATCTTCAACAAGTCGGTAGTGAACGTTGTTGATTATGATGGACATATTCATGAAGCAAAGGGTATCAAAATAAAACCTGCCTCTGATCGCAGTCATCAGAGGACAAAGGGTGCACTAGAATTGGTTGGTAAGAAAAGGTCTAAGAAACAACCAACCTCTAATCAAAAGCAACAAAACCCTTCTCATGAACAAGTATGTAAGACATTATATTGCTTCCCATTATGTGAAACTTGTCAATATCTAACTCGTGTAATGTCCAACATGCAACAATACCCTAAAGACGTAATACCCAACATGCTAACCTTCATTCCTCCCGACCAGATTTCTGGCAATGATAGCTTCAGTTTTACAAGTCTTTTGGTATGTAATCAATGTTGGGATGAGGTTTGCATTTCTTGTGAAACTTAAGGAAGTGTTTTATATTTTGTGTTTCATGACAGGCTCTGATGAATTCGCAAGAGAAAAATGGTACATAGAAATCGCGTTTGGGCTATTAATTAAGTTGTCATGCCTCTTTGCATGACCTGATTACCACATTGTCGGATTTGTTAAGAGTTTAGGGTTTCCAGCAGAGCTCATTTACTAAGAAATTATTGGGTTTCCCTTCTTATTCGGACCACAGCAGAACTCCTAGGACGTCCACTGATCTTGCCGAGGAAGTCTTTCTTATTCGCTGAATTTTGATTTGTCGGTGACAATTTATGATTCGTGCTTGGTGGTGCGTGAATCAATTTCGTATTCGCTGTATAGCGATTTGTGCAGTCATCCGACTGCGATTTGTATGAGTAATCTATAACAGTCATTCTTATACGCTCAATACATATTTACAATGATTCGTAGTTCAAATCATGTGCATCGATTTTATGAGAAATTTATAACAAAGTAACAATTTCAATACAGAAATCGATGTACGTACAACATAATACAGTACAAATCGAGACGAAAATTGAACATGAAGCCTCAACCCGATTGCCTATAACATAAACCCTATACCCTAAACTGAATGAACATCAAAGAACACATTTGTGATTTATTCGGTCAACACAAGCATGTAATCGACGTTCGAAAATGATAAAAGTAAAGATCTATAAGAAATGATTGACGTTCACAAATCGCTGTAATTCTCTACCTCATGTACTGAAAATCACAAAATAAATTTACATTGTATGCTGTCAAAAAAACATGGTAATGTTCCCCATTGAATGATAATAGTCAGCAGCGATAAGGTACGTTTGTCATTCAGAAATCGCAAATTTCCTCATCGTCATTGAATGTAAATTGCAGGACACATATGCAATTCGTATAGACAGCAAAGGATGTATTGACAATTTTTTCATTGATCGTACATTATTCATTGATCACGATGGTTGAGCAGTAGATCTTTTAGATCATAAATAGTCGCACAAGTACTGGACAGTGTGATTATCTTCTACTTCGTGAACCAGCAACAGTCAAATCGACGGTTCCTTTATAAACCTGGAGTTTCTCACTCGAACATGTAACCAGCTACATAGCAAATTGTGGTCGATGAGGCAGACGAAGACAACTACACGACCAACAATGGTGAATCAGGCGTATATTGTCTACACATCGTCTCCATTTTCATCAAAATCTGTCTCTTTCATGCCGTTTTTGCGATTTGTGTTGTGTACTGTATAATGTAATTTCAATATCGTTCATTGCAAATTCCTTATTCATTTCAGTAGAACATCCACCGACGAAGTTGGGCGAAAACTTAGTCAATCACTCCTGGAGGACATCAAACGAATGCACGATGAATTCGCACAATGCAACATGATCAATAATTTTGTTCGTATGAAACTAGTAGGAGTTGTCTATATACGTAAGCCATGTGTACGTACGTTAACAACATCATATTTGTTGCAAACAGACTATATCCAATTTTGTCAGTTATATTAAAAGCAATGCAACAAGCAAAACTATAAGCATCGTCAGCCCGTATTTCATGGCATATCGGTTGTATTTTATGTTGTTTTTGGTTATTGATTTAGTCCACTTGATTCATATTTTAACATTGTTGTTAACAATGTTTCGGTTTGCAGACTATCTTACGTCGTTTGCCATACTCCAGTGGATTTAAAGCTGACCTACCTTACTGTGTTAACAATAATCATTGCAGAGACCTTTTGTCAAGTGAAAAAGTAAGTAAACAAACCTAGAGTGCAAGGTTACAACATTGAGCAATAGAACGATTTCTAAGCATCAAGCATCTCTTCTAGCTATGCACTATTTTCGTTCACGATGGGGCATATATATTACGATTTTCATTCTCGTAAGTTAAGCAATACAATGATTTCTAAGGAACAAACCTTTCTTATCGATAATTACTTCGTCATTTGTTAAGGGCGAACATTACGTGCCTTTGTGGACCACATAAAGCGAAAATCTATTTCCGCGATTTTCGTTCACGGAGTGTGAGTTATACAAAGATTTCAGAACAACAACAAAATATCTTTCGTTGTGCAATATTTTTAATTATTGAAGAGCAACATTACTAGCATTGGTTCACCGCATACAACACAAAACTATTTTTCATTACGATTTAATTTTCGTAGATGAAGCAGTACAACGATTTACAAGCGTGTTTAGTAAAGTTCAAATTATATTTCAACGAAGACAGATTTACAAAATTTGCCTACAGAAATTGGTGTAGACAGTCTCCAAAATCTGTTAGAAATCTATTAACATCCTTGTAAACTTTTCTGGATCGTGCCGTTTGTTTCCTTTGTAAGTAGTCTTGTTGGCTGATTATTTATGTCTGCCGACTTTTTAAACTCAATAAAATTTTGGCATAGTTCATCGCGTACTTTCGATATATCTTCCTGCAACAAAATATGTAATGTGAAACCAATATATAAAAGGATTCCCCAATAACAACGGATACAAAACTCATACATCGTCGAAACAAGGTTCTTCTCCATTGTATATTGCTTCAATATGCTTTATTATGAATATACCACAATCGACCCCATTAGTTTGTAAAGGAGCATTGTCAACACAGAGCAACATCCACTCGGCAATGTCAACACCCAAAAGGTTGTTTAAGAATCCTGCCTGTGATAAATGGAGAATATAGTAAAATCCAGTCCACCGCAAATAGCTACGATTCACCTATGGACAGAAGCTTACAAAATGCATAGCATAACGTTCTACACCACTGTGGAAGTTCAATGAGTTGTAGCACCATAGTTGTTTTTCCCATAAATTCATCTCGTATAAGACCCAATGTTCGGGATTTTGCCAGAGTGTAGGAAGTAAAATCTGCGAATCAATATAATATTTTATAAATCCATAGACAAATCGTGATGGGGATATTAGGATTAAACCTTGGAGAAGAGGTTTGTTCACTTACCTTTTCAAAATTCGAAAAGTCTACGCAGTGATCATCGGTATTCCAACAAGGTAGTGCATCTACGAATCCACTGGTGTATGGCTTTCGCCGGACGTACGTCTGTTGCACGAAATAGTAAGGTTTAACCACCAAGAAACGTAAGTCATAAAAGCAAATAAAACAATAGCAGAACATACATACCAAGAAATAAGGGGTGATGATGCGTACAATATTGCTTGTTGCGTTGCTTTGAATATAATTGACAAAATCACACATTGCCTTGTTGCAAAAATTTACGAACTTCAAAACATAGAAACTGATGACCTAGAAAATGATGGTGGTTATATACGTACAAAATTACTGATAGTGTTCCCGTCTGCAAATTCATCTTGCATCTGATTGATGTTCTCTTCGAACTCTTTAGGGCATTGTCGCCCACCCTTGTCTCTGGATGTTACACTCAGTGCACCATGAGCATAGTATTCAGAAATCGACATTGAAATTATTTTCTACAGTAAACAACACAAATCGAATATACGACGTAAAAAGGCAAATATTGCCTAAACCGGTCACGATGTTAAAAAAATATATGCCTTAAGCGATAGTGTTGGTCCTGTGGATGTGGTTGTCTTCTTTTTCGGTGCCATGCCTGGTCGTATTGCTCCCATCGTCCTCTTCTTTGATGCCATGCCTGGTCGTATTACTCTCATCGTCCTCTTCTTTGGCGCCATGCCGGGACAAAGATATCGATGACACCTTTGCGACGTAGCTACGAAATCGACGTCGTCAGTCAAATATAAAGAAAACGTCATTTCACATATGTGAACACCCCAAATTTTCCAAAAAATCCAAAAATTCCTTCTTTGCCCCTGACCTTCGTCTTCTGAATAATTGGATCAATTTTTAACCAAAATTCCATTCATTTCTCGGATTCGCTGGAATCCAAACTCATTTTTTTGTTCCTGACCCAAATTTCTGATCCAAATCGGGCTCGGATCCATTCTGGAATCCTAATTTTCAAATTTAAACCGATATTTTCCAGAAATCTCATTTTTTAGAAAATCCTACAATTTCAAAACAAATATTTTGTAAAAATACTTCAAATGCCTTGTTTTGGTCCAATCTGTTAAAATCCTCATGTTTTCGGGTTTTTTTCTTTCAAAAATTCAGAATTTTATTTAGTTTTTAAAATCACTTTTTAACCAAAAACTCTTTTTACTAAAAACCTCTTTTTTTGTAAAAGAAAACTTTTTAAAGAGCCTTTTGAAAATTTCGAAAAACTAAATAATTTTCTTTTGAAAATTTCCAACGGATTTCCGTTGCGAGAGAAGCCGCCCATGCCTTCCTCTCTCTCCCTCCATCGATCCTCCCCTCTCTCTCTCGTTCATCTCTAACTGACCGATCCTTCCCGATTCTTCTTCTCGGTTTATTTAAACAAACCACCCAGATCCCATTCCTTTATCTGTCTTCACCTATCCATTACACTTCTTCCTCTTATTCTCGACCGCTTCTTCTCCATTTTCCACCTCCATCTCTTTTCCCTTCTCTGAATCCCTTCCCCTTTCGGGCCTCCTCTGCAAGCGGCTGCCATCGATCCTTCTTCACGGTGCCTCCTCTACAGGTAAGTGACCACCTCCTTCTATTTGTTTTCTTGTTTTTTTTATAAGCATTTCTTTCCCTTTGTTTTCAGCACCCATCTGTTCTGATTTTCGTTCTTCTTCATTTCCTCTCTTTCATTACAAAGCAAAATGGTGGAATCGACCTGCAATGTATGCAGAATCGATCCACCCATTGCAACATCGACGGAATGATCTCATTCCAACACTTCCTTTCTTATTTATAATTTTTTCTTTCTTTCTTTTTTTTTTCTTCATAATTCCAGTTCGTGTTTTTCTTCTTTTCCCTCTTGATTATAGTTTGCAGTTGGACTTGTCTTTTGGTTTCTGTTTTATTGCCTTTCCTCCGTGATTATTGCTCGTGTTCAGATTTCTTATTGGCATTACCGATTTCCTGTATTTATCCTGATTCTTGATTTTTTTTTATATTTCCTATTTGGTGTTGTTTATTGCATTATCGGCATTTAATCAACATCATATTCTTTTCTCTCTAAAATCGATTGAATGGTAATGTTTGGACGCCTTTCCTTCGTTCTATCCATTTTTTTTTAGTAACATCAGTCTTCTTTGTATCCAACCTGATTCACATTTTCTAAGTTTGTTATATGCATTTTAGCTCAATATCGCATGATCACTTGGCTCCCTTCTCACCGGGATATCTTTGAAGGCATCCTGTATTTATCATATGCAGTGGATCACCGTGATTAGCAATTTTATTATGTACTCCTCTCTATTAGATCTAATGGATCATCCTGTATCCATGTTTTCTTGGCCTTTTACTTTGCATCCACACGAATCCACGGATGGCCATTTATGGCAAACAATGGTGATGGGAGTTTAACTTGTTAAAACCCAATACCCAACGACAGTGTTTTGATGTCTCTAGTTCGACCTCATCATGAATCCCATACGTTTTGAGTTGCTGCGAGAATTCACAGGTGATTTACCTTGAGAATGTGTTATTTGGATTTAAGATCAGACGCACATTCCCCTGGGAATGGCCACAAGATGGACATTCATCAGATTCCAAAGCAGGTTGTCCCTGCCTTAACGTCACAACCAGGTAAAATTCCTCAGATTTGAACTAATCCATTGTGCCTTTACACTTCAAACTGGTTTTCTCTTTTTTTTTTTACCTCATTTGCCATCCTAGCTGGTTAATCTATGATCTTTATTTGTGCATTGGGTGTTCACTTAATTCACCTGTTTGATTGTTAACTTGCTGCTTATCTAATTAGTTGATTAGCTTGTTGTCCGTCCATTGATAGATAGTTACTATTAAAATCAATGTTACTGTTGTATCATCATCTTTTTTTTTTTGACGTTAGAGTTCTTGTTTTGGTTTACAGTAGATCATCTTCCTAATTACAGTTTACGGTTCATTATATTTCACCCATCTTAACTATCTTTTGCTTCATTGTATTTCTATGGTGTTTGATGTCTTTTTTTTTAGTTTGGTTTGCTGTTTTGTTTTACTGGAAATTTTCTTTGCTTCACTCGTTTTTCTGCATCTTTTCCCTGTTGTAATCAACACCTATTTTCCTGCATCATTGTCCACTTTGATTTTGATTCTTTGTTGTAGCAACGTGACCGCACCTACTCATCACATTTCATAACAACATGCTATGTTTATTGGATTTTATCAGCAATATGTTTTGATCTTGGTTTCCTATTTCTGCATTTGTTATTTTTCATGTTAGGTAGATACTCATTTTTCTCTGTATTTCGATTTTCATTCTCCTTTGTTGATTTTCTGTCATTGTTGATGTTCATCTGTGATTGGCTATTTTCTTATATGTGTACCCATTGTAAACATCACCTACGGAGCCTACATCTGCATTGTATCCCTTTACAAGCCGAAACTCACCTGCAAGTCTCTCTTCCTCTGCAAAAGAGGATGATAGTGCTAGTTCCCTTGGGCGTAGATCATCTCCATCCCTCACTAAGGTTGGACTAGTTCCTGCAGTTTTTGATTTAACAAAGAGAAACCGTTTGGTTACTGATAAAAGAATTGGAGGTGGTGTGACATCATCACTTGTGTCTCCTTTAGCTACTCGAGTTCTTTTGCAGCAGACATTTAAGATTGGTGATGGATCAACTTCTACTGAAATGAGTAATGCTGAAACTGGTACTATTGGTGGAGGAGTTTTCAATCCTGTAGTAGTTACAGGGGTGCAGTGGTGATTTCACAGTGCAAATGCATTTCAGAGTCAGAATGAAATGTTTCGAGGAAGAACTGAAATCCCACCCGATCAAAGGGAAAAATTCTTGTTGTATCTTCAACAAGTACAACAAGGACATAACAACCCTCTTGGGGTGTCTCATCTTTCTGGAGTTAATCACAAGCAGTTTCCAACCCAGCAACAAAGTTCTCTTCTGCAGCAATTGAATGCGCAGAGTTATGCCCTCTCATCCCCACCACCACAATATAACCCAACCGCTTGCTGCAATTGCAGCAACATCGACACTCCATCACACACTGCTGCACTTCATTCCCTCATCCAACTGCTAACGGCATGCTCACGGCCAGTTCCGCTTGCATTGGCCACTTTGACTTACACAACACAACCTCACTGTTGTAGCTGCATCCTCCGCCTCCGCCTCCGCCTCCACCAGCACAGTAGCTGCCTTGTTTTCTACAACACCACTACTTTGTTGCCCATTTTTTTTCTTTTATATGCTTGCAGCAGTATCGAAAGCACTGCTGGATTCTCATTTCCCCCTTTAATATCTACAGCAAAGTTGTAGCCTGTTACCCTGTCACCTATCATTCCCGGCTCCTCCACCTGCTGTGACTCTCACAACAACCCTTACCATATCCGCTGCACCCTGCATTCAATACCAGCACCCTCTTGGCATCACTTCGCTATGCTCTGCTTCCTTGTATGTCTTCACAGTACAACAAAGTATCCCCTGCATATGTACAGTTGTGCTTTGCACAATTGCAATTCCCTACATTTTCCATTACCTGCATGGATTACCCTCATTTCCCGATATAGCATTGAACATTGCCTCTTCAGCATATATATGCAATTTTTCCATCAAATTTATACATACTATATAAGTCCCATTGTGTGCATTCTCTCATCAATTTATATGTGACATATAGATGTCATATTCATATTTTCCAATTGAATTATGTATTATGCCTAAGCATTACCAGTATATTTTCTTATTGACACATGTATTATATTTAGACAATCTAGATACATTTGCTCATTAACTCATGCATTATGCTTAGGCATCATCGTGTGTATTGTAGCCTCGGTATACCCTTTCAATTTCTTTTTTCACATTTCATATTTTACTTCACACTAACTCTGTTTTGCAGGAATGTGTGAAAAGCTTGAATCTTTTTCCTTGGATTAGAAATTTTTGATATTTTCAATTTCAACATTGTAATAAGCTAAATATTAATGAAAGCTTTACATTTCCAGTCTTAGATAGAAGGAATAAGCATTGTAAATATCCTGAAAGGCTTGTTTTCATATTTTTTTCTTCGTTTCTCAAAAATCCACAAATGGTGAAACACGAATGGCACGTGCACCATTCTAATGAGAGGTAATTAATCCTAAGCAAATGACTCATATTGATGGCCATAGTCAAAATGTGGGCAATGCTTAAGATTCTCATCTTTTATGGGATAACATTGGATCTACACTGGATCTTTTCTTTTTCAAAAATCATCATATTTTTTTAATATTTTCTTTTTTTATCAGGGTTTAAATTAAAATTAACTCAAAATATATATCAATTGCCATAGTCAGGATATATTGAGAGTTAATTTCATTTTAAACTCTATAAAAGCACCAAAATATATTTTATTCTTCACCTGAATTTAAATATGATTATTATATAATACATTTAATGACCATAGTCAGAAGTGTATTATATCTTCAATCTTATTTTAATTCACTTAAAGAATGAAATATGCTTTTCAAATCCAATTTCAAAATTCTTTAAATTCATTCATCATTTAGGATAAAATAAAATCATGTTTTCAAAAATTCTTTTCCAAAATCCAAGCGATCTCCTTCAAATATCTTCTTCACTTCTCAAATCAACTTTCAACTCCTGTAAATTCAAATACCATCTTCAGATTCTAAATTTAAATTCAAAGTCCAAATTTGACTTTGGAATTTCAAATTCATTTCTATATTCAAAATTCAATTTCCAATTCAAAACCAAATTCAAATTCAACATCTCAAAATTCAATTTCAGAGTTCAATTTAACTTTGAAGTCTCTGACTTATCTTTTGATTCCAAATTCAAAAATTCAAGTTCAAAGTCCAATTTGACTTTGAAGTCCATTTGTATATTCAAAATTAAATTTCTAAATTCTAATCGAATTTCAAAGTTCAAATACAAATTCCAAATCGACTTTGAAATTCATTTGTATATTGAAAAATGAATTTCTAATCAAAGTTCAATTCAACTTTGAAATTCCAAATTCATTTTCAGGAGTCAAATTCAAGTTCAATTCAAATACCTCAAATTCAATTTCAAAAGTGCAAATTAAAGCTTTGAAATTCCTGATTCATCTTCTGATTTCTAAATCCAACCTTCATTTTGGATCCCAGACTTCGGATCCAATTCCATTTAGTATTCCGGAATTCAACTTCATTTTGGATCTTAGACTTCGGATTCAATTCCATTTAGGATCCTAGAATTCAACTTTATTTTGGATCCCAGACTTCAGATCCAATTCCATTTAGGATTCTAGAACTTCAAACCCCATCTTTGGATCTCAGACTTCGGATCCAGATTCTATTTAGGATTCCAGATATCAGAATCAACTCCATTTTGGATTTCAGACTTCGGATCCAAACCCATTTAGGATATCAGATTTCAAATCCAAGTTTATCTTGATTTCTAAATTCCAAAAACCAATTCCATTTCTCATTATCCCATCTTGATCTCCTAAAACCCAATTCTATTTTTCAAACTCAATTCGGATTTCTCCAATCCCATTCTAAATTTGGACTTTGAATTTGGAATTCAAATTCCATTCCAAAGCTTCATTTACTCTCCTAACTCCAAGTTCAAAAATTCAAAATTCAAAATTCAAAATCCATTTCTGACTTTGAAACTTCATTTCCCTCTTCTCTTACCTCAACTTCAAATCATTCTTTTCAAAGTCTAGATTTATCTTCCCAAACTCTCATTATTTCAAAGACTTAGAACTTCGAAATATCTTTTCCTGATCTATCTCAAGTTCTAAGTTAAAATCAACTATTTCAAATCATTTCTTCATTCCATCATCACATTTTCACTTGGAAAATATCAGATTTCCAAAATCATTCTTTTCAAACGAGCATACATCCTTGCATTGCAGAAGCATGATTATTTGTGCATTTAGACTTAGAATAAATTCTTAGATAATCTTTTAGCAAAGCAAAAAGGCATAAATTCGACCCTTGGTTCGATTACCCCTGGTAATGGCATAAGGAACGGTCGAACCTTGTACCGACGAGCGAATCCCGTCTCCCAATTTTCTCGCAAATATTTCAAAAACAGAGGCGAGTAATTTTTCAAAATATTTTCAAAATCAAGGTCAAGTGAGACCTTCGCAAAAAAGTTCCTCTCTCTTCTTTCTTTTCTTTTATCTTCTCTCTTTCTTTCTGTCTTTTATTTTCTCCCTTCAAAAAGGAGGAAATAGAGGTTGGAAAGGAAAAGAGAAGAGAGAGAACACTAAGAGAGGAAATTTTTTGCGATGATCACAGTTTTGGCGACCATGATGGGACACGTCTCCGTCCTGTCAAATTTGTGCCTTTTACTTTGCTCTGATATTATCTAAGTCTTTATTCTTCAAAATGTCAGCTTCATTTCCATGCAAATCTTAGGAGCCTAGACTCTGTCCTAACTGACATCATTGCATATAGGATTTAAGTATGGTTTGGTAGGACCATATTGAGGAGATTATTCTATGATCACATTAGACTTAGGTCTAAAATACAACTCTCCTCAATTCTAGGGATTGAATGTAAACAATGTATGCAAGTGTATGCTTCTATTCATTTAAATTCTATCTCTTTAGGACTTGCATTAGAGCCATCTGATTTCTTGCATTTGAACATGTTTTTGAAAACATCCCTACCTATATTGTCGCAGTCTTCACGTTGCTGGGCTGTCTCACTGAACCATAGTTTGGGAGAGAGCCTCACAACTGAACCACTTATTTGGGTTAGCGCCCCCCTACCACGTACCTAAGGGCCATAGTCTGAGGTATATCGGTAGGTGCTCAAGGATGTTGGGAAGCCATTACCTTAGAATCGCAGAAATATTCTTATGCCACGTACTTCGAACTTCGGCTTGAGTATATCGGCGTATCTTGATTGAAATCAGATGATCTGAACCTTAGAGTTAGGATTAATGTTCTATGAGCCTTTTCAAAATTTGTATTTAGAGTCAGTTTCTAGGGAGTGCTATTCTGTGCATCATTGCTTGTGTAATTTATATCTTTTGTGGATATTATCTTGAAAAATCTTATTCTTCAAAACCCTGGATGTTTATTTCAAAAAAATTCTTTTATTTTCTCAAATCCAGGATTGTATATTTCTCATTTCTTAAATCCTGGACATGTCTTTTAAGTTTTTCCTATCTTTCAAAAGGTCCAGACGTATTTCCTTCTTTTCTTCTGATTTATTTAAATTTTCTTTCATCCTGCCTGCAATTTTTCAAAATATTCAGGTCTTGTCATCCATCTTCAAAATTATGTCCTTAAAATTCTATCTTCCCGTCCAAAGATCTCTTTTTATTAAGAGATCTCTCAAAATCTTTTAAATATCTTCTTCATCGTCTTTTTTTCCCGAAAACTCCTCAAGTTTAAACCCTTCCTTTATTTTACAGAAAGCATCGACATTTCATCATGGTTCAAACAAGAGCAGAAAGGAGGGCAGCTCAACAACACGATGACAGTGAGGCGGAGAAAGTGAACTCTCCCAGATTATCCCGGAAACATGATTCAGATGAGGATGATGTCAATCCAGCAATGTATAAGATATTTCAAAAGATGATGGCAAAAATGATGTCTGAGCAAGCTGGGGAAAGTTCAAAGAAAACATCCTCTAAAACCAAGGTCAAAAGGAAGTCAATGAAAAAGTATGTCAAAATCAACAAGAAGACAGTTCAACAGGACACCATTTCTGAGGGTACAAAATCAGGAGAGGAGGATTCCGAGGAAGAACAGTTTGTATTCATCCCAAGACATCTACGACAGCCCAAGAAGGCGACAGAAGAGCCCAAATCAGTCAACAAGCCTAAAGATGGGGTCCCTGCAGAAGATTCTATTCAAGTATTGACTAAGATGGTCAAAGATTTGCAGATTCGAGATAAGGGAAAGAAAGTGTATACCAGACAGGACTTCTACCTTGGTCTAGATGGGGACAGCAGCTTGAAAGACCTCCCCAGAAAATTCATTAAATTTGATAGATCCAGCAATCCAAAGGCTCATCTTGCAATGTTGTTCGCAGAATGTACTAGATTTAGTGAAGACAATCGGGCCCTCTTCTTGTGCTTTCCTCGCAGTTTGGAAGGCGTAGCAGCTAAGTGGTACGCAGAGCACATCAACCCTGTTGAGCTGCAGGATTTTGACAAAGTCGTTAATCTGTTTGTAGAGAGATTAATGTTCAATACTGAGGCACTGCCAACCCTCAATCACTTATACAACCTGAAACAAGAAGATAAGGAAAAGACCGTAGACTTTATTCGGAGGTGGAGAGATACCTGCAACAAGATGAGAACCCCCATCTCAGAGAAGCACGCACTGCAAGTTATCCTGAACAACTTTTCTCAACCTCTAAGGAGCCTTATTTCCACCTTCCCATCAAATTCGTCCATCGAACTCATTGAACGGGTTAAATGGCTCGAGATGAGAATGGATAATGGAGTCTATGATGGTATCACCGTGGCAAGGGGTAGTCAAGATGAAAAGAAGAAAGCCCATTTCACTCTTTCTGCTAGTTCCTCATCCGACAACAAGGGTAACAAGGATGATCATGTCAACAATTAAGAAGGATTCAGAGGTCAAAAAGGGCGGTTTTTCAACAATAATAAGCTTTCCCAATCCAATCCTCAGCAGCGGAAAAATGATCAGGAAAAACCAAAGCGCAAGGACTGGAGTCTTGACCGCAAGTTCACCCCTTTAGAGCAGACACTCGAGGAGGTTCTGAAATATATGCTCACAAAGAATATGATCCGTCTGCCAAAAGTTGCCGATCCTCCAATAATCTTGGGCAAATTCAAGGAACAGTTCTACAAGTTTCACCAAACAATGGGGCATGATACAGAGCACTGCTTCATTCTGAAAAATATCATCCAGGACTGCATCGATAAAAATTTTTTGATAGAGGATGAAGACGAAGAGCAGGCCGTCTTGACCAAGCTTTTCCCTGATCATTCAAAAAAATGACAAATGCTAGAGTCTTTCCGCTTTCCTCCATTTTCTTTACCAACCATCCTGTAAGGGCGAGTCAGCCCCAGTCTTTTATGATCTTTTGCTTGTAAATACTCAAGTCTTGTTTTTTAGCTTTGCTTATCAATGAGAATGTCAATTTCCTCTTATATCTTTGTGTTCAATTCTGATTTCTTTTGCCATATTGGGGCATCTTTTATTGTTAAAATTACATTTATGCTTCAAAATATTCTTTTGTCATCAAATTCTCATTCTTTTCAGGATGAGGGGCAATCCCGACAATCATCCATGAGAGAAATGATATTACCTATGAGGGTTTTTTAAAATCACAAAAATCTGAAAAATTTATACAAGATCTTCGTCATGATCACCAAAAGTTCAAAATTTTGATCATATCTTTTTCAAAATCAACTAGCGTGTTGATCCTCCTTTTCAAAATCGGTTTCAAACCATTGTTTTCAAAGAATCGACCCTCATGATGATCTCTCTTCCAAAATCAACCCCCGTGTTGATTCTTCTTCAAAGATCAGCTCTCGTGTTGACCATTCCTCAAAATCAACCTCACGGTTGATCCTCTTTTCAAAAAAACGATTTTTTCATAAACATTCTCACCTCATTTTAAAGATCCCACATGCAGGCAGGATCAAACAAATTCTTTTCCTCAATCAACTCTTTTCATTTGTCAATTTTTATCAGTCTTATCAATTTTTATTCATCTTTATCAATTTTGTCCATTTTATTGATTCTTCATTGATTTTATTAATTCTTTTCATTACCCTTTCAGGTTAAGGGATAAACCTGATGCCTCTTTTCCATGAGGTATTTCTTTTTCCTTCTTTTTCCCCCTTCAGGTTAAGGGATAAACCTGAAACCTCGTCCTACGAGGTCCTTGGTCCTTCTTTCTTCAGGATAAGGGGTAGTCCTGAATGTCTTTCCTCATCTTTTAAAGCTTCATTAATCTCTGCCAAATCTTTATCAGAATTTTATTCTTTATCCAATTTTATCAATTTTATTTTTTTATCAAATTTTGTCGATTCTTTTGATTCTTTATCAAGCCTTTCATCAATTTTTGCCAAATTTTATTCCTTTCCCATTCAGGATAAGGGATAATCTTGAGACCCCTCATAGGAGTAATAATGCTACCTGTGAGAATTCTTTACAAGATAATTTCCTTGATTTTTCTCTTCATTGTTATTAAATCTTTCATCAATATTTTATCTCTTTTAATCAGTCCTTCTCAAATTTTATTCCTTCCCCGTTCAGGATAAGGGATTAATCCTGAAAATCAGGCCACATAAAACTAACTATGATGGTCTATTTCAATTTAGGAGTTGAACCTTCCCTTCTTAAATTATGATCTTTAAATTGAACTCCTATGGAATCAATAACCCGTAGGTTGAACCCCTGTCAAACCAATATGGCTCACATGTTGAGTCCCTTCGTAAACTAAAATTCCTTCTCAACCCAGTCGATCTTTAGGTTGAACTCCTACTGATCCGTGATCTTTAGGTTGAACTCCTACTGATCCGCATTCCTTAGGTTGAACCCCTTTAGGATCCATTTCCTTCCCTCGATCTTTAGGTTGAACCTCTACTGATCCACAATCTTTAGGTTGAACTCCTACTGATCCGCAGTCCTTAGGTTGAACCCCTTTAGGACCATTCCTTTAGTCGATCTCTAGGTTGAACTTCTACTGATCAACGATCTTTAGGTTGAACTCCTACTGATTCGCAGTCCTTAGGTTGAACCCCTTTAGGACCATTCCTTCAGTCGATCTTTAGGTTGAACTCCTACTGATCCGCAATCTTTAGGTTGAACTCCTACTGATCCGCAGTCCTTAGGTTGAACCCCTCTAGGACCATTCCTTCCATCGATCTTTAGGTTGAACCCCTACTGATCCACGATTTTTAGGTTGAACTCCTACGGATTCGCAGTCCTCAGGTTGAACCCCTTTAGGATCAATTTTCCTTCAACAAGTCGATCTTTAGGTTGAATCCCTAACTGATCAAAGCCCTTAGATTGAACTCCTCTTAGGCCAATTTTCCTTCAAAAATTTGATCTTCAGGTCAAACTCCTTTTGAACCAATTTTCTTTCAGTCAATCTTTAGGTTGAACTCCTTTTGTACTCACCTCATTTCCAAACATTCCGTCCATAGGTTGAACTCCTACTGATTCATATTCTTTTGCGGGTTTTAGGTTGAATTCCTATTGAACCAAATTCATTTATTCAATCTGTAGGTTGAATTCCTACTGATCCATATTCTTTTGTAGTTCTTAGGTTGAACTCCTATCGAACCAAATTCATTCTTCAAAAATCCAAACTGTAGGTTGAATTCCTACTAATCTATACTCTTTTGCGGTTCTTAGGTTGAATTCCTACTAATCTATACTCTTTTGCGGTTCTTAGGTTGAATTCCTATTGAACCAAATTCATTCTTTAACATTTTAATCTGTAGGTTGAATTCCTACTGATCTATATTCTTTTGCGATTCTCAGGTTGAGCTCCTATTAAACCAAATTCATTTTTTTTAAAAGACAATATGTAGGTTGAATTTCTATTAATCTATATTCTTTTACGGTTCTTAGGTTGAATTCCTATGAATCCAAAATTCATTTTTCAAAATTTTAGTCTGTAAGTTGAATTCCTACTGATCTATATTCTTTTACGGTCCTTAGGTTGAATTCCTATTGAACCAAAATTCATTTTTTCAAAATTTCAGTCTGTAAGTTGAATTCCTATTAAATTAACTTCATTTTTCAAAAATTCTTAGGATGAATCCGTACGGATCCAATATTCTTTGCGGCTCTTAGGTTGAGTCCCTATTGAGCCAATGTTGTATGATAAAACCAATATTTTCATGTTATTTCTTCCAAAATTTCAGCTAAAAGTCGTATCAAAATCTATATTGAGTGATTATTTCACAAAGGATTCTCGAAAACTTTGCCAATCTGTTAAAAATGTGTTGATTCCAATATTTTACTACACAAAAGAATTACCTCAGATTACCTCTAGTATTCTTTTCAAAAGGGTGAAGCTTTTTGCGAAAGAGAGTAAAATTCAAATCTTCTCTATGTTGGTCAACCAAGAGGATGTAAGATGTGTCCTTGGTATGATTAGCGAAAGAAATATTCAATGATGTTGAAAAGCCAGAAGCGAATCAATATTGATCATAGCTATGGCACATGTTTTAAGTTGATTTTCTAGCGATCAGGCAGTGGAAATGCCCTGAGCGATAAAAAGAATCCACTCAATTCATATCTTCTTATCCATACATTTAAGCTTCAATCAAATATCCGCAAAGGGGATCTCTCAATTGTTGTCAAGATGAAGACGAATATGCAAGTTTGACCCCGGGGCCAAAGAAGATTTGGATCATCTCCGAGATGAAAGAGTTTGTGACAAATCCTTCTAGGGAACGTTCAGATCACCATCAAGATGAAGGCGACTACGCTGAACCTCCCGACAAACCCTAAAAGATATTTGATTGCCGCTATCATCTAGAGATTTTTTACCACTGAGCCAATATAATTCTTGAGAAAAAGGAGGATTGGAGCATCTCCAAGATGAAGGAGTTTCTGACGTACCCTTCCCCGAAGAAAAAGAGAAAAGTCAGTACATCTCCAAAATGAAGGATGATGTAATGAACTTCCCCCGAAAAACCCAAAAAAGCTTAATGTCTCAAAAAAAGTGCCAAATAGATCATTATGGAAAAAGCCCCAGGATATCAAACTGCCAAGATTGCCAGGAATCATCTTTTCTCATGCAAAATCCTTTCACCAATATCTTTTCACTACTCACTTTTATGAAATTAAGAGTACTTCTTCTCTATTCATATCAAGGAAATGGATAACTTCCTTGAAGAAACTCAACAACTTTAAAATTTGAATCTAACTCTGAAATCCGGGGAGTTAACCTCGTTGGAGGAAATACTCTAGGTAAAAGAGAGAATATCTTTTGCACATACGTGCACACTTTCAAGCATTGGAATCAACTACGATTTCATCTTATTGACAAAATTTTCTGGTTATCCAAAAATGAAATAAATACTCAATATCTATTTTGACACAACCTAACATTGTTTATATTTTTCAAAGAAAGTTACCTCATTCTGGTGAAATATTTCTCCTAGTCTCATCATGGTCTTTCCCCATCAAGGAATCCATGCTTTGTATATCCATTCAAATAAAAACTATAACTGAACCTTGTCTCATGAGGTACTTTTCAAAAAATGTCCCATCCATGTTAAGGGCAAAACCTGTGTCTTTTAAAAAATTCTTATCTTTTTCTCAGCCGTGAGACTTCTTCAAAAATCTCTCCTTTTACCATTTCGGGATAATCATCCCAAAGTCCCATCACGATATCCTCATTTTCTTCTGTCCAAATTATTTTCATTCTTGAGGATCTCGTTCTCTTCCCCAAAACCTCTTCAAGGTAAGGTGCAAAATCTGAAAAATAAAAGCTTTTCAAAGCCAATTCTTCTACACCCAGTTCAGACCTTCTGACTAGGGCATTTTTAAGAAAATTTGGCGTGTCTTCTTTGCCACTAAGCTCGGCTTACAACCGGCTTAGCAGCAAAGAGGGGCATCTGTGAACACCTTAAATTTTCCAAAAAATCCAAAAATTCCTTCTTTGCCCTTGACCTCTGTCTTCTGAATAATTGGATCAATTTTTAACCAAAATTTCATTCATTTCTCAGATTCGCTGGAATCCAAACTCAATTTTTTGTTTCTGACCCAAATTTTTGATCCAAATCGGGCCCGGATCCATTCTGGAATCCTAATTTTCAAATTTAAACCGATATTTTCCAAAAATCTCATTTTTTAGAAAATCCTATAATTTCAAAACAAATATTTTGTAAAAATACTTCAAATGCCTTGTTTTGGTCCAATTTGTTAAAATCCTCATGTTTTCGGGTTTTTTTCTTTCAAAAATTCAGAATTTTATTTAGTTTTTAAAATCACTTTTTAACCAAAAACTCTTTTTACTAAAAACCTCTTTTTTTGTAAAAGAAAACTTTTTAAAGAGCCTTTTGAAAATTTTGAAAAGCTAAATAATTTTCTTTTGAAAATTTCCAACGAATTTCCGTTGCGAGAGAAGCCGCCCATGCCTTCCTCTCTCTCTCCCTCCATCGATCCTCCCCTCTCTCTCTCGTTCATCTCTAACTGACCGATCCTTCCCGATTCTTCTTCTCGGTTTATTTAAACAAACCACCCAGATCCCATTCCTTCATCTGTCTTCACCTATCCATTACACTTCTTCCTCTTATTCTCGACCGCTTCTTCTCCATTTTCCACCTCCATCTCTTTTCCCTTCTCTGAATCCCTTCCCCTTTCGGGCCTCCTCTGCAAGCGGCTGCCATCGATCCTTCTTCACGGTGCCTCCTCTACAGGTAAGTGACCACCTCCCTCTATTTGTTTTCATCTTTTTTTTATAAGCATTTCTTTCCCTTCGTTTTCAACACCCATCTGTTTTGATTTTCGTTCTTCTTCATTTCCTCTCTTTCATTACAAAGCAAAATGGTGGAATCGACCTGCAATGTATGCAGAATCGATCCACCCATTGCAACATCGACGGAATGATCTCATTCCAACACTTCCTTTCTTATTTATAATTTTTTCTTTCTTTCTTTTTTTCTTCTTCATAATTCCAGTTCGTGTTTTTCTTCTTTTCCCTCTTGATTATAGTTTGCAGTTGGACTTGTCTTTTGGTTTCTGTTTTATTGCCTTTCCTCCTTGATTATTGCTCGTGTTCAGATTTCTTATTGGCATTACCAATTTCCTGTATTTATCCTGATTCCCGATTTTTTTTTTATATTTCCTATTTGGTGTTGTTTATTGCATTATCGGCATTTAATCAACATCATATTCTTTTCTCTCTAAAATCGGCTGAATGGTAATGTTTGGATGCCTTTCCTTCGTTCTATTCATTTTTTTTTAGTAACATCAGTCTTCTTTGTATCCAACCTGATTCACATTTTCTAAGTTTGTTATATGCATTTTAGCTCAATATCGCATGATCACTTGGCTCCCTTCTCACCGGGATATCTTTGAAGGCATCCTGTATTTATCATATGCAGTGGATCATCATGATTAGCAATTTTATTATGTACTCCTCTCCATTATATTTACTGGATCATCCTGTATCCATGTTTTCTTGGCCTTTTACTTTGCATCCACACGAATCCACGGATGGCCATTTATGGCAAACAGTGGTGATGGGAGTTTAACCTGTTAAAACCCAATACCCAACGACAGTGTTTTGATGTCTCTGGTTTGACCTCATCATGAATCCCATCCGTTTTTTGTGGCTGCGAGAATTCATAGGTGATTTACCTTGAGAATGTGTTATTTGGATTTAAGATCAGACGCACATTCCCCTGGGAATGGCCACAAGATGGACATTCATCAGATTCCAAAGCAGGTCGTCCCTGCCTTAACGTCACAACCAGGTAAAATTCCTCACATTTGAACTAATCCATCGTGTCTTTACACTTTAAACTGTTTTTTTTTTACCTCATTCGCCATCCTAGTAGGTTCATCTATGATCTTTATTTGTGCATTGGGTGTTCACTTAATTCACCTGTTTGATTGTTAACTTGTTGCTTATCTAATTAGTTGATTAGCTTGTCATCGATCCATCGATAGATAGTTACTATTAAAATCAATGTTACTGTTGTATCATCATCGTTTTTTTTTTTTGACGTTAGAGTTCTTGTTTTGGTTTACAATGGATCATCTTCCTAACTACACTTTACGGTTCATTATATTTCACCCATCTTAACTATCTTTTGCTTCATTGTATTTCTATGGTGTTTGATGTCTTTTTTTTTTTAGTTTGGTTTGCTTTTTTGTTTTATTGGAAATTTTCTTTGCTTCACTCATTTATCTGCATCTTTTCTCTGTTGTAATCAGCACTGATTTCCCTGCATCATCGTCCACTTTGATTTTGATTCTTTGTTGTAGCAACGTGACCACACCTACTCATCACATTTCATAACAACATGCTATGTTTATTGGATTTCATCAGCAATATGTTTTGATCTTGGTTTCCTGTTTCTGCATTTGTTATTTTTCATGTTATGTAGATACTCATTTTTCTCTGTATTTCGATTTTCATTCTCCTTTGTTGATTTTCTGTCATTGTTGATGTTCATCTGTGATTGGCTATTTTCTTATATGTGTACCCATTGTAAACATCACCTACCGCGCCTACATCTGCATTGTATCCCTTTGCAAGCCGAAACTCGCATGCAAGTCTCTCTTCCTCTGCAAAAGAGGATGATAGTGCTAGTTCCCCTGGGCGTAGAACATCTCCATCCCTCACTAAGGTTGGACTAGTTCCTGCAGTTTCTGATTTAACAAAGAGAAACCTTTTGGTTACTGATAAAAGAATTGGAGGTGGTGTGACATCATCACTTGTGTCTCCTTTAGCTACTCGAGTTCTTTTGCAGCAGACATGTAAAACTGGTGATGGATCAGCTTTTACGGAATTGAGTAATGTTGAAACTGGTACTGTTGGTGGAAGAGTTTTCAATCCTGCAGTAGTTAAAGAGGTGCAGTGGAGATTTCACAGTGCAAATGCATTTCAGAGTCAGAATGAAATGTTTCGAGGAAGAACTGAAATCCCACCAGATCAAAGGGAAAAATTCTTGTTGCATCTTCAACAAGTACAACAAGGACATAACAACCTTCTTGGGGTGTCTCATCTTTTTGGAGTTAATCACAAGCAGTTTCCAACCCAGCAACATAGTTCTCTTCTGTAGCAATTGAATGCGCAGAGTTATGTCCTCTCATCCCCACCACCACAATATAACCCAGCCACTTGCTGTAATTGCAGCAACATCGACACTCCATCACACACTGCTGCACTTCATTCCCTCATCCAGCTGCTAACGGCATGATCACGGCCAGTTCCGCATGCTTTGGCCACTTTGCCTTACACAACACAACCTCACTGTTGTAGCTGCATCCTCCGTCTCTGCCTCCACCAGCACAATAGCTGCCCTGTTTTCTATAGCACCACTACTTTGTTGCCCATTTTTTTCTTTTATATGCTTGCAGCAGTATCGAAAGCACTGCTGCATTCTCATTTCCCCCTTTAATATCTACAGCAAAGTTGTAGCCTGTTACCCTGTCACCTATCATTCTCGGCTCCTCCACCTGCTGTGACTCTCACAACAACCCTTACCATATTCTCTGCACCCTGCATTCAATACCAACACTCTCTTGGCATCACTTCGCTATGCTCTGCTTCCTTGTATGTCTTCACAGTACAACAAAGTATCCCCTGCATATGTACAGTTGTGCTTTGCACAATTGCAATTCCCTACATTTCCCATTACCTGCATGGATCACCCTTATTTCCCGATATAGCATTGAACATTGCCTCTTCATCATATATATATATGCGATTTTTCCATCAAATTTATACATAGTATATAAGTCCCAATGTGTGCATTCTCTCATCAATTTATATGTGACATATAGATGTCATATTCATATTTTCCAATTGAATTATGTATTATGCCTAAGCATTACCTGTATATTTTCTTATTAACACATGTATTATATTTAGACAATCTAGATACATTTGCTCATTAGCTCATGCATTATGCTTAGGCATCATCGTGTGTATTCTAGCCTCAGTATACCCTTTCAAATTCTTTTTTCACATTTCATATTTTACTTCATACTAACTCTGTTTTGCAGGAATGTGTGAAAAGCTTGAATCTTTTTCCTTGGATTAGAAATTTTTGATATTTTCATTTTCAACATTGTAATAAGCTAGATATTAATGAAAAATTTACATTTCCAGTCTTAGATAGAAAGAATAAGCATTGTAAATATCCTGAAAGGCTTGTTTTCATATTTTTCTCTTTGTTTCTCAAAAATTCACAAATGGTGAAACACGAATGGCATGCGCACCATTCTAATGAGAGGTAATTAATCCTAAGCAAATGACTCATATTAATGGCCATAGTCAAAATGTGGGCAATGCTTAGGATTCTCATCTTTTATGGGATAACATTAGATCCACACTGGATCTTTCTCTTTTAAAAAATCATTATATTTTTTAAATATTTTCTTCTTTTATTAGGGTTTAAATTAAAATTAACTCAAAATATATATCAATGGTCATAGTCAGAATATATTGAGAGTTAATTTCATTTTAAACTCTATAAAACCACCAAAATATATTTTATTCTTCACCTGAATTTAAATATGATTATTATATAATACATTTAATGACCATAGTCAGAAGTGTATTATATCTTCAATCTTATTTTAATTCACTTAAAAAATGAAATATGCTTTTCAAATCCAATTTCAAAATTCTTTAAATTCATTCATCATTTAGGATAAAATAAAATCATGTTTTCAAAATTTCTTTTCCAAAATCCAAGCGATCTCCTTCAAATATCTTCTTCACTTCTCAAATCAACTTTCAACTCCTATAAATTCAAATACCATCTTCAGATTCTAAATTTAAATTCAAAGTCCAAATTTGACTTTGGAATTTCAAATTCATTTCTATATTCAAAATTCAATTTCCAATTCAAAACCAAATTCAAATTCAACATCTCAAAATTCAATTTCAGAGTTCAATTTAACTTTGAAGTTTCTGACTCATCTTCTGATTCCAAATTCAAAACTTCAAGTTCAAAGTCCAATTTGACTTTGAAGTCCATTTGTATATTCAAAATTAAATTTCTAAATTCTAATCGAATTTCAAAGTTCAAATACAAATTCCAAATTGACTTTAAAATTCACTTGTATATTCAAAAATCAATTTCTAATCAAAGTTCAATTCAACTTTGAAATTCCAAATTCATTTTCAGGAGTCAAATTCAAGTTCAATTCAAATACCTTAAATTCAATTTCAAAAGTTCAAAGTAAAGCTTTGAAATTCCTGATTCATCTTCTGATTTCTAAATCCAACCTTCATTTTGGATCCCAGACTTCGGATCCAATTCCATTTAGGATTTCAGAATTCAACTTCATTTTGGATCTTAGACTTTAGATCCAATTCCATTTAGGATCCTAGAATTCAACTTTATTTTGGATCCCAGACTTCGGATCCAATTCCATTTAGGATTCTAGAACTTCAAACCCCGTCTTAGGATCTCAGACTTCGGATCCAAACTCATTTAGGATATTAGATTTCAAATCCAAGTTTATCTTGATTTCTAAATTCCAAAAACCAATTCCATTTCTCATTATCCCATCTTGATCTCCTAAAACCCAATTCTATTTTTCAAACTCAATTCGGATTTCTCCAATCCCATTCTAAATTCGAACTTTGAATCTGGAATTCAAATTTCATTCCAAAGCTTCATTTTCTCTCCTAGCTCCAAGTTCAAAAATTCAAAATTCAAAATTCAAAATCCATTTCTGACTTTGAAACTTCATTTCCCTCTTCTCTTACCTCAGCTTCAAATCATTCTTTTCAAAGTCCACATTTATCTTCCCAAACTCTGATTATTTCAAAGACTTAGAACTTCGAAATATCTTTTCCTGATCTATCTCAAGTTCTAAGTTAAAATCAACTATTTCAAATCATTTCTTCATTCCATCATCATATTTTCACTTGGAAAATCTCAGATTTACAAAATCATTCTTTTCAAAAGAGCATACATCATTGCATTGCACAAGCATGATTCTTTGTGCATTTAGACTTAGAATAAATTTTTAGATAATCTTTTAGCATAGCAAAAAGGCATAAATTCGACCCTTGGTTCGATTACCCTTGGTAAAGGTGTCAAGAATGGTCGAACATCGTACCGACGAGCGAATCCCGTCTCCCAATTTTCCCGCAAATATTTCAAAAACAGAGACAAGTCATTTTCCTAAATATTTTCAAAATCAAGGTCAAGTGAGACCTTCGCAAAAGAGTTTCTCTCTCTTCTTTCTTTTTTTTTCTCTTCTCTCTTTCTTTTTTGTCTTTTATTTCCTTCCTTCAAAAAGGAGGAAATAGAGGTTGGAAAGGAAAAGAGATGGAAGAAAGAGAACACCAAGAGAGGAAAAATTTTGCGATGATCACAACATACCACCCTTTTTCAAAAACCGCTCGCAAAATTAATTGATTGTATTTTAAATAAATAAAAAAATGTCATTTCGACTGCATATTATAACAATAGTTGAGTGGGAGATTGACCCGACCCGACCAAACCCGGTGTCCAGGTATGTATAATCTTTGACGATTATTGTATTGATTATCATATATGGATACATCGATATATTCATGCCACATACTTTCCTTATCGTTTTTTTAACAACAAATGTTCATTATCGCTTTAGACTATTATCATTTAACACCGGCAAAATTGTTTCGTCTTGTTGTCCACATATATCGCAAATCGATGTTGACTTACTGTGATCATCGCAAAATTTTTTCTCGTAATGTTCTCTCTCTTCCTTCTCTTTTTCTTTTCCAACCTCTATTTTCCTCCTTTTTGAAGGGAGGAAAATAAAAGAGAGAAAAAGAAGAGAGAAGAGAAAAGAAAAGAAGAGAAGAGAAGAGAAGAATTCTTTTGCGGGTCTCACTTGACCTTAATTTTGAAAATATTTGAAATAACTCGCCTCCGTTTTTGAAATATTTGCGGGAAAACTGGGAGACGGGATCCGCTCATCGGTACGAGGTTCGATCGTTCCTGGCGCCTTTACCAGGGGTAATCGAACCAAGGGTCGAATTAATGCCTTTTGCTTTGCTAAGAATTTATCTAAGAAATTATCCTAAGTCTAAATGCACAAAGAATCATGCTTGTGCAAATGCAAAGATGTATGCTCTTTTGAAAATATTTTGGAGAATTCCCAAGTGTTTCTGAGATGAATCTGATAAAGTGAAGAAATGATTTTTAACTTAAAACTTAAGATTAAAGTTCTAAGTTTTTTAGAATAATCAAGAGCTTGGGAATAGGAATCTGGATTTGGAAAATGATCTTGAAACTGAGAGAAAAGAGAAGAAAGGAAATTTCAAAGTCATAAATGGACTTTGAATTAGAAATTTGAACTTGGATGAATATTTGAAATGGAATTGAATTCTATCTTTGAAATTTTTAGGAGGAAAATGGGGAAAATAGATTGGAGAAATAAGATGGAGTTGGAATTTCAAGATGAAATTTAAATCCAAGATCTGGATTCTAAATAGGGTTCAAAGTTGAATTTTTGGATTTAGGATCCGAAATGGGAACTTGATCTTGGAATCTGGAACGAAGTGGAATTGGTTTGAGAAGTTGACTTGAAATATGGGATTCAAGATGAAATTTGGATCTGAAATTTTGAATGGAATTAGATTCAAGATTTGGAATCCAAGATGAAATTTGGATCTGAAATCTGAGATCCAAGATAGGGTTGGACTCTAGATCCAAAGATGGAATTGGGTCTGAAGTCTGAGATCCAAAGTAGAATGGGATTCTGGATCCTAGAATGGATTTGGATCTGAATCTGAGATCCAATGCAAGATTGTGTTCTGGATCCTAGAATTGATTTGGATCTGAAGTCTGAGATCTAAAGTAGAATTGGATTCTGGATCCTAAGAATTGGAGTTTGGATCTGAATCTGAGATCCAAAGTAGAATTGGATTCTGGATCCTAAGAATTGAAGTTTGGATCTGAATATGAGATCCAAAGTAGAATTGGATTCTGGATCCTAAGAATTGGAGTTTGGATCTGAGATTCAAGGTAGAATTGGACTCTGGATCTAAGATCCAAAGTGAAATTGGAATCTGGATCCTAAAGAGGAATTGGATCTGAAGTCTAAGATCCAAAGTAGGATGGGGATCTAGATCCTAGAATGGATTTTGGATGTGTAATCTGAGATCCAATGTAGAATGGAGATCTGGATCCTAAGTGGAATTTTGGATCTGTAATCTGAGATCCAAAGGTGGATTTGAACTCTGGATCCTAAGATAGAGTTTGGATCTGAATCTGAGATCCAAAGTAAAAGTGGAATCTTGGAACCTAGAATAGAGTTTTGGATCTGAATCTGAGATCCAAAGTGGAAGTAGAATCTTGGATCCTAGAACGGATTTGATCCAAGATTTGGAATCCAAGATGAAATGCGGATCTGAAGTCTAAGATCCAAAGTGGGATTTGAACTTATACTTGGAAATCTGGATCCAAGTTGAAATTAGGATTTAATTTTGGATTTGGATTATGAAAAGTCCAAATAGGACCTTTTAAAGATGGATCTGGGTTTTAGAAACCCAGATTTAAATTTAAATTTTGAGATTCAAATCCAATCCTTGATTGAAGATAAGAGGATGGACTTTGATTTTGAAATCAGAAGATAACTTCAAAGTTGAATTAAACTTTGAAATTGAATTTTTGAATTGATTTTGGAAATTTGAAGTTTGAATATAAAATGATTTTGGAATTTCAAAGTCAAATTGGACTTTAAAATTGAAATTTTGAATCTTGAAATGAGATGAAATTGGATTTGAATAAGATTTGATCTGAGAAATGAAGAAGAAGAATCACTTGGAATTTTGAAAAGGACATTTTGAAAATATGATGCAATTCTATCCTATATGATGAATGAATCCAAATAATTTTGACATTGGAATTTTTGAAAAGCTATTCCATTCTTAAAATGAATTAAAAATGAGGTTGAAGACATAATACATCCCTGACTATGGTCATTGAATGTATTATGTAGTAACTACATTTAAATTCAAGTGAAGAATAAAATACATTTTTATGGTGCTTTTATAGAATTTAAAATGAAATTAACCCTCAATATACCCTGACTATGGCCATTGGTATATATATTGAATTAATTTTAAATTAAATTCTGATAAAAAAGAAAAATATTTAAAGAAAATATGATGATTTTGAAAAGGGATCCAGTGTGGATCCAGTGTTATTTTATAAAAGATAAAAATACTAAGTTTTGTCCACATCTTGACTATGGCCATTGATGTGGATCATCAACTTAGGATCAATTACCTCTTACGAAATGGTGCACATGCCATTCGTGTTGCCATTTGTGAGAATTTGAGAAAATAAATGAAGAAAATGCATGAAAAACAAGCAATTCATGATATTTACAATGCTCATTCATTCTATTCTAATACTTGAAATATAGAATTCTCATTATGGTCTAACTATCACAATATTGATTAAATAAAGAATTTCTAAGCTAAGAAGAGAATTGCATTTTCCATATATTTCCTGCAAAAAGGGCAGAGTTAGTATAAGAGAATATATGTATATATAATGGAAACATCATATTGCATTCAAGACACAGGATGGTGGAATGTTTATGTCTATACTCTTGAATTAACGTAATTTCAATATATTATGGATGAGAAAACACATATATTGAAATGAATTGAACGAAGAAATGAATGTCCAAAGATGCATGTGTGATATACTGACTTAGACCTATTAGCAAAGGGGAGCAAAATTTTGCTCAATTTCATACATAGATCATCAATATTATTCCAGCTGCCTTATAACCCTGATATTTGTCGGTTCCTTCACAGCAGAACATTGGCCTGGTGTCTTTAGAAACCATGTTGAAAAGAGGATGCTGCAATGCCATGCACTGTTATAAGTGTAGGAAGAAGCGACCATAGCAGTGCCTTGGCACTGCTGTAGGTATATTAGATGCTGCAGCCATGCCCAGCATTACTGTAGTGTCAAGAGATGCTTCATAGCAGTATGTTAATTCTGCCACGGATCTTATGAAAAAGCTACAACAGGTAGAAGGTCGCTGCCATGCATGCTGCAATTTGCAGCAAGTGGTGATTGTGAAGATGCAAGGTGATGCTGCAAAGGTGCAGCTGGGGCACTGTATTAGAGCAGCTGTAGGTGATGGAAGTGGTGATGAATGCTAAAACATGGTAGCAGTGACAGATGTGTGAAGGGCAAGTGTTTAAAGTGTAGAAGATGGTGGTATGTACAACAGCCCTTTACGTGACTGGAGATGTAAAAAGAAGCATATCAATGCTTTCTTTTCTTTCTCTTTTTTTTTTGTACTGCTGTAGGCTTAATGAGACTGCAGTGGTGTGGCTGCAGGTGAGGGAATACTGGTTACAGGAGATGTAAGACTTCTCCTATGTCCGAACAGGGACATAATGTTTAAAATACTCAGAATCGAAATCATACGCTCCAAGCTTCTTAGCTTTTTGTTGGTGGTGAAAACTCCTTCAATATGTGATGAAATTCATTGCATTAACTGATGTTATAAGGGGTTTTAAACCTGATTCTACAATAAGAGAGGAGCATTGTTACAGCAATTTATGAGCTTTTACAGTCAATAGAACAAGATAAAATTTCAAAAAAAAAAAAAAAAAAAAAAAAAAAAGAAGAAATGAGGACTTACCATAAATGACAGAGGGGTTTACAGTACCTCAAACACTGATCCTTCGAACCTTTGCATTTCAGACTGTTCTTACACCAGAAGATTTTCCCGTATCAATTTCAAATAGCTGATGCCCAAATCTAACAGGGGTGTGGAACAAAACATTAGATTATATTTTGACCAGTAAATGACAAGTTTGTTGAATTCTGGAGGAGCGGGTAGCCTGGAATAGTGCTTGGTGATGGACACAAAATCTTTTTCAGCATCCATCAAAGAGAATGGGTAAACCTCCATAAATCAATTCCAGTGAATACAATTGTGCAAACCAAAATGGATAATTTCTTTCATATACCTCAAAGTAGTCTGAATCAAAACAGTGCGATCCAAAGATGGATCACCACATGACTTACCTCCAATGTTGGCTAAACAAGATCACCATCTTTTGATTTTTTTTTTTATCACTTCGGGGATAATGAATCACGCTAGCATTTGCTTCGCCTCCAGCAACATGACCGCAAACCATTCTTTGAACATTTCTCGACCATTGTCTGTAGAATAGCCTCACAGGCAATTGATGTCGATTCCTTCATTAGGTAAAATTCTGATGTTGATTGCATCCATCATTAGGGAATAACTTAGATGCCTTCTCAATCACATCTAGGAGAAACTCATGCGTTGCTCCAACTGGAAATGACCTTACAGCCTTAGATATCTCTATGGTAGTTTCAACACCCCAGATTATTGGCAGCATGTGATATAAAGGTGTTCAACATTCTGTCTGAATGCACATAGTGCCACGTTAGTCACCATCCTCACAGGAGCAGACGCAAAAATGACCGGGCTCCCTTCTGAGAACATCTTCAATATCCTTTTTTTTTTTTTTAGAACTGAATGAAATTCAGCTGCTACCAGATGTTCTCCGGTAATTAAGATAAACATGTATAACTAAAATGATGCATGCAAATCCAAAATTACAAAGAAAGATAAATGGCATGCAACATTAATAATGATGTGCTGATGAGTAAGGATAAAATCCCCATCACACGGAGACACCTCCTGTGAGAGAGAATATTTTGATTCATCAAATGTCAACAAGGTAAACGAAGCAAGAATACACCAACAAAGGCTTCCAAAACAACCGAACATCTTTTATCAGAAGATAAACTGACTCTAAAAAAAAATGCAGGAGATATAGACAGCGATAAATAAAAAAAAAAACTCTCATATCTGTGAACAAATCGGGCATTGGCATGGCAAATCGATGTAACCATTGATTCCAAAAGGGCTCGGCTAGCTTTTTCTTTTATTGTCTAAGGTGACCAGATCAAAGGGTGATATAAGAAAAAAACAAGAGTTAAGATACAATCAGAGAAATAAAAAAAAAGGAATCTGATATAAGTTAGATTTTGGGTTGAATAAATAATATGGCAAACCCCATGGATATAGGGGAGTTAGAACAAACAATGAAACCTAGAGAATGAGCAATACTAAAAAAAATGCTACAGTGTAATAAAGAAAAACCTGTAAAAGAATGCAGGAAATAGATGCTACAATTGAACATACTGATAAAACGGTAGAATGATTGAAACAGAAAATAACTAAGGTACATAAGTGGATTAAAAAGAAAATCAAACGCAGATTGGCATGGAGCCATTTGCCCAACAGACCTAGGTTAGATGCTGGATTTCAAAGCAATTCTGATCTGAGTTCCAGATCACCCGCTGTTGCAATAGGCTGCAGGCAATGTTCATATGATCGAACGAGGTCTTAAGCATCACAGAATGTTAAAGTGGAAACAGAGACGATGTAACAAAACAAAGTGAGAATAATGATGATCAAAGTAAAAGATCAAACAGAAATGGGTTAGGAGTTAAAACAAATAAAAAAAAAAGACATAACAGAAATTAACAATGCAATGATCGAGACAAAGCAAGGCATTTGGGAACTTAATATAAATGAAAATGAGAACGTGAAATAATACAAAAAATGTGTTAGAACAGAGTTGTTCCATTTGCTGTTGCAAAGGAGTGAATCGGTTCTGCTACATGCAGACCGATCACACAATCTTGCAAAAAAAAGAAGAGAGAAACGAGGAAACGAAGACAATATATGGATGAAACTTAGAAGAAGACCAAAAGAAATTTCTAAAAAAAAAGGAAAAGAAAGAAGCTCTTACCTGATATGAAGGAGGAAAGAGGAGGGGCGATGAAGAGGCGATCGTCGAAGGAGAAGAAGATGGTGGGGTAGAAGACGGTCCGATTCCTTCAGCCGATGAGAGGAGAGCACCAGGCTTGCTTGGCTTCATACTGGGTTCTCTTCAATCGATCGAAAAATTCAAAAAGAGGCAAGGAGAAAAATGCCAAATGGAGGGGTGAGAACGGATGGTCCAAGCTTCTCCTTCGTGTCCTTTTTAAAGAGAGAGAAGGAGATTCGAGAAGTTTGTTAGGGTTTGAAATCGGTTGGAGATGAGCGGCTGGGCGACGAGAATGGAGGCTGAGGATGAGGGTTTGCGAAGGAGGGTTTCGTGAAGAAAACAATCGGGAGAGAGAGAGAGAGTAAAGAAAGAAAATGGGAGAGAGGCGGCCATCCTTTTCTCTTTTCTTTATGAAGAAAACCCCTTAAAAAAAAGTTTTGCAAAAGACCCCCTCTCGATTTTCAAGTTTTTACAAAAAAGGGCTTCCGAGGTCTATTTAGCAAAAATCGTTTTTACACTCCTTTGTTTTTCTCATAATTTTCCCAATTTTTTGGTTTTTGCGTTATCCTTTTTAATTTTTTTGTATTTTTATAATAAAATCCTAAAATCTGTGAGAAAATAAAGATTAAAACTAATTTTTTTGTGTTTTTGCAAAAATATTTACAAAAGGGAATTTTTCTGAGAATTTAAAAGCTATTTTGAGAAAATTTCTTCAAAAATGGGTTTGGATCCGAATTTTGAGGAAATATGGATTTAAAGTACTGGATCCGGATCCAGAATAAATTTTGAATATAGCTTTATGGAATTTAATTCAGAAAATCTGAAGAAATGACTTGATTTTCTCAAAAAATGGGATTAGGGGCAAAAGGGTCATTTTGTAAATCTTTGAAAAATTCGGGATGTTCACAGATGCCCCTCTTTGCTACTAAGCCAGTTGAAAGCCGAGCTTAGTGGCAAAGACAACACTCCAAATTTTTGAAAATGCCCCAGTCAGTAGGTCTGAACTGGGTGTGGAAGAATTATTTTGAAAATATGGCTTTTAAGGCTTGAAATCTTATCCTGAACGGTTTTGGGGAGACGAAATCTTTGAAGATGATATGATTGAGTAAAAAATGAGGAAATCGTGATGGGACTTTAGATGGAAATTCTGAAATGGTGGGAAATGAGAATTTTGATCAGGTCTCATATGGGTGAGACAAAATACTTTTTTTTTTTTGGAATGATTCAGGTTTAGCCCTTAACCTGGATGAGACGAAAATATATCAAGGTGAATTTTGAAATGAGGAAAGAAATACACGAGGACCTTGATGGGACAGCTTTGGAGGATGTCTCGTGAAATGAATCTTAAGTGGGATTCTATCCTGGATGGATATACAAAGCATGGATTCCTAGATGGGAAGAGCCATGATGGGACTGGAAGAAAACAATCTCGTCAAAACGAGGAATCTCGTTGGAACGAGTCTCAGGTTTAATCCAAACCTGAAAGGAAGATACCTCGCGAAGCGAGGTTCCGGGTTAACTCTTAGTCTGAAATAGAAAATCTACCATACGGGTTTCTCAAATGGAGAAACCATAATGGGACCTTCGGAATTTGGACGAAAAAATCCGAAAGGGGTTTTTGCGAAAGGAGGAAATATAGGGTTCCCTAAAGCTTCGAAAAGGGGAAGAAATGGTGCGTCTCATTGCTGAGACTGAAATAGCTTTTGAAGTAAATGATCTTTCGCAAATGGTTCAGGTTTGACCCTTATCCTAAGTGGGAGAAACCTACCATACAGGTTTCTCAAAAATGGAGAAGCCATAATGGGACCTTCAGAATTTGGACGAACAAATCCGAAAGGGGTTTTCGCGAAAGGAGGAAATATAGGGTTCCCTAAAGCTTTTGAAAGGGGAGAAGAAATTGGGTGTCTCATTGCTGAGACTGAAATAACTTTTGAAATAAATGATCTTTCGCAAATGGTTCAGGTTTGACCCTTATCCTAAGTGGGAGAAATCTACCATACATGTTTCTCAAAAATGGAGAAGCCATAATGGGACCTTCAGAATTTGGACGAACAAATCCGAAAGCGGTTTTCGCGAAAAAAGGAAATATAGGGTTCCCTAAAGTTTTTGAAAGGGGAGAAGAAATTGGGCGTCTCATTGCTGAGACTAAAATAGCTTTTGAAATCAAATAATCTTTCGCAGATGGTTCAGGTTTAACCCTTATCCTGAGTGGGTCGTCCATACAAAATTCTTTAATGAGAAAACCGTGATGGGACAGGAAGAGATACTTCCTTCAGAGGTAACTCTTTTTGAGAAATATAAACAATGCTAGGTTGCATCAAAAAATGGATATTGAATGTTTATTTTATTCTTTTGAATAGCTAGAAAATTTTGCCAATAAGATAAAATCGTAGTAGATTCAAATGCTTTTAAATGTGCGCGTATGTGCAAAGATATTCTCTCTTTTATCTAGAGTATTTCCTCCAATGAGGTTAACTCCTCAGTTCTAAGAGTCAAATTCAAAATTTTATCACTGATGATTTTCTTCAAGGAAGCTATCCATTTCCCTGATATGAGAATAGAAGAAATATTCTTAATTTCATAAAAGCAAGTAATGAAAAGATATTGATAAAAGAATTTTGCATGAGAAAAGATGACTTTTGACAACTTTGGCAGTTTGATATCTGGATGTTTTCCTATGATGATCTTTTTGCACTCTTTTTGAGTCATTGGGCTTTCTCGGGCTTTTACATCATCCTTCATTTGGATGAGTCTTGACTTTTCTCTCTTTTTCAAGGAAGGGTACGTCACAAACTCCTTCATCTTGGAGATGCTCCGATCCTTCTTTTTCTCAAGGGTTATATATGATATTGGCTCAAAAAGTCTTTAAATGATAGCAGAAATCAAATATCTTTTAGGGTTTGTCGGTAGGTTCATCGCATCTGCCTTCATCTCGACAGTGATCCGAACTTTCCCTGGAAGGATCCGTCACAAGCTCCGTCATCTTGGAGATGTTTCAAATCTTCTTTGGCCCCGGGGATCTACTCGCTTAATTCGCCTTCATCTTGACGACAATTGAGAGATCCCTTTTGCGGATATTTGATTGCGACTTTTTAAACGACAATGAGAAGATATGGGTTGAGTGGATTCTTTTATAGCTCAAGATATTTCCACTGCCTGATTGCCAGAAAGTCTTTTAAAAACATGCATCATAGCCACGATCAATATCAACTCGCTTCTGGCTTTTCAACATCATTAAAGATTTCTTTCATTGATCATATCGAGGATATTTCTTACATCCTTTTGGTTGATCAACAGGAAAAGATTTGAATTTTACCTCTTTTTCGCAAAGAGTTTCACCTTTTGAAAGAAAATACAGGAGGTAATCTGAGAAAATTCTTTTTATGCAATAAGAATATTTAGAGTCAACAAATGTTTTTAGCAAATTGGAAAAATTTTCATGAATTCTTTGTGAAATAATCACTCAATATAGATTTTGATGAGAACTTGAGTTGTATCTTCGATTTTGGAAATACATGACCAGCAAAAAGCTGGGACTTTTGAAATACATGATCAGTGAAAGCTGGACCCTTTGAAATACATGACCAGCGAAAGCTGGAACCTTTTCGAAATACATGACCAGCGAAAGCTGGGACCTTTTGGAATACATGACAAATAGACGTTGAGATTTTTTGAAATATCTGTCCAGCGAAAGCTGGAACCTTTGAAATACGTGACCAGCGAGAAGCTGAAACCTTTTGAAATACTTGACCAGTAAAACTGGAACATTTAAAATACATGACCAGCAATAATACTGGAATATTTTGGAAATACATGACCAACGAGTGTTGGGTCTTTTGGGAAATACACGAATGGTTATGAAAAACTGGGTTTTAATAAAAAGGGTGAGAATGATAGAAATTGGGAGATTATAACCCGAGGGTTAAGAAAATGGTGATTTTTTTTTGAAAACATTGTACCCAGAGGTTGGAGAATTGATAATCTTGAGAGATTTGGAGGTATGAAGGTTCAGAAATGATAGATTTTGAGAGATTGAAACCCGTAGGTTTGGTAATGAGAAAATGGAGAAATCGCAACCTGAAGGTTTGATTTATGAAATAGGTTGATTTTGGGAGCTCGACAATTGTGAGCTGGGACCTTTTGAAATACATGACCAGCGAGAGCTGGGTCTTTTGGAAATACACGACCAAAAGCTTAGTCCTTTTTGGGAATGCACGACCAGCAAAGCTAGGACGTTTGAAATGCGTGACCAGCGAAAAGCTGGAACGTTTGAAATGCGTGACCAGCAAAAAGCTGGAACGTTTGAAATACATGACCAACGAGTGTTGGATCTTTTTTTGGAAATACCTGACCAGCGAAAGCTGGAACGTTTGAAATACATGACCAGCAAAACGCTGGAACGTTTGAAATACATGCCCAACGAGTGTTGGATCTTTTGAAATACCTGACCAGCAGAAGCTGGGACGTTTGAAATACCTGACCAGCGAGAAGCTGGAACATTTGAAATATATAACCAACGAGTGTTGGATCTGACCAACAAAAAGCTGGAACGTTTGAAATACCTGACCAACAAGAAGCTGGAACATTTGAAATACATGCCCAACAAGTGTTGGATCTTTTTGAAATACCTGACCAGCAAAAGCTGGGACGTTTGAAATACCCGACCAGCGAGAAGCTGGAACGTTTGAAATATATGACCAACGAGTGTTGGATCTTTTCGGAAATACCTAACCAGTAAAAAGCTGGAACGTTTGAAATACCTGACCAGCAAGAAGCTGGAACGTTTGAAATACATGCCCAACGAGTGTTGGATCTTTTGAAATACCTGACCAGCAAAAGCTGGGACGTTTGAAATACCTGACCAGCGAGAAGCTGGAACGTTTGAAATATATGACTAACGAGTGTTGGATCTTTTCGGAAATACCTGACAAGTAAAAAGCTGGAACATTTGAAATACCTGACCAGTAAAAACTGGGACGTTTGGAATACATGACCAGTAAAAACTGAGATGTTTGAAATACATCAGCTTTTGGGAGATTTTAAATCAGGACTTGAATTTTGTAGAAGAAAGGATTTTGATCAAAAGATCGAATGTAGAAAGTTATTGGTGCGAGGACCGGACCCTCCAAATGAGCTCAATATGTGATTGAAAATTTTGAGAAATAACCAGTGCGAGGACTGGGTTGTGAAGATGAGCTAGGGAAGTAAAATTTGATGAGAAATTCTGAATTCAATGGACAATCACATCCTAACTGCATGTGGTCTGTTTTTCAGGATTTATCCATGTATCCTGAATTGGGAAAGAAGGAAAGAAATACCTCGTTAGCAGGAGGCATCAGGTTTATCCCTTAACCTGAAGGGGTAGAAGAAATGATGGATTTCCAATGCGAGGATTGGATTCAAAAGGAAGTCCTGGTCATAACTCAGAACTTCGACTGGAAAAAATAAAAGAAAAACCCGAGCTGGAACTCGGATTTTCAAAGAGATGAAGGATTTCCAATGCGAGGATTGAATTCAAAAGGAAGTCCTGGTCGGAACTCAGAACTTCGACTGAAAATAATAGAAGAAAAACCTGAGCTGGAACTCGGATTTCAAAAGAAATGAAGGATTTCCAATGCGAGGATTGGATTTAAAAGGAAGTCCTGGTCGGAACTCAGAACTTCGACTGAAAATAATAATAGAAGAAAAACCTGAGCTGAAACTCGGATTTCCAAAAGAATGAAGGATTTCCAATGCGAGGATTGGATTCAAAAGGAAGTCCTGGTCGGAACTCAGAACTTCGACTGAAAATAATAGAAGAAAAACCCGAGCTGAAACTCGGATTTCCAAAAGAATGAAGGATTTCCAATGCGAGGATTGGATTCAAAAGAAAATCCTGGTCGGAACTGAGAACTTTGACTGAAAATAATAGAAGAAAAACCCGAGCTGGAACTCGGATTTCCAAAGAAATGAGGGATTTCCAATGCGAGGATTGGATTCAAAATAAAGTCCTGGTCGGAACTCAGAACTTCGACTGAAAATAATAGAAGAAAAACCCGAGCTGGAACTCGGATTTCCAAAAGAATGAAGGATTTCCAATGCGAGGATTGAATTCAAAAGGAAGTCCTGGTCGGAACTCAGAACTTCGAACGAAAATAATAGAGGAAGAAGCCCGAGTGGAAACTCAGGTTTTTGACAGAAAGTTTTTAATCAAAAAGATTGAATTTTGAAAATTTGCTAGCGCGAGGACCGGATCTGGGATTGAGAATGACCATGTAGAGGACTGAATTTATTTATATGTGATATGATTGCCCCCTTTATCTCGACTGGGGAGGAAATAAAATCTGAGAAGGATAGAAATTGATGGAAGTTTGGACAGAAGAGAAGAATCAAGGAAATTTTATGGAATTTTATTTTTGTAAAAGAATTCTCACAGGTAGCATTGTTGCTCCTATGAGGGGTTTCAGGAATATCCCTTATCCTGAATGGGAAAGGAATAAAATTTAGGCAAAAAGTTGGTGGAAAGCCTTAATAAAGATTTGGAAGAATTGAAACTTAATTAAGAAATAAAACTGATAAAATTGAATGAAGAAAAGGATTTAGCTTTAAAAGAAAAAGACATTCAGGAGTATCCCTTATCCTGAAGAAAGAAGGACCTCGTAGGATGAGGTTTCAGGTTTATCCCTTAACCTGAAAGGGAGGGGAGAAAGAAAGAAAAAGAAGGCAAATAAATACCTCATGGGAAAAGAGGCATCAGGTTTATCCCTTAACCTGAAAGGGTAATTTTTGAAATAAGAATCAAGAAGAAAAATGGATGAATAATTAATATAAATAAAAAAAATTGATAAGACTGATGGATAAACAAAAGGTTGATAAAAGTCGAGAAAAAGAGTTTGATCCTGCCTGCATGTGGGATCTTTAAAATGAGAGAAGAAGATGGGAAAATCATTTTTTGGAAAGAAGGATTAACCACGAGAGCTAATCTTTGAAAGGGGATCATTCATGAGAGATCATCATGAGGGTTAATTTTTTTGAAGCAATGATTTGAAAATCAATTTGTAGAAAATATGATCAACACGAGGGTTGATATTTGAATGTAATGATTTGAAATCATTTTTTAGAAAATATGGTCAACACAAGGGATTGATCTTTGAAATGAAATCAAATTTTTGGAAAATGAGATCAACACAAGGGATTGATCCTTGAATGAAATGAAATCAATTTTTTGGAAAATGAGATCAACACAAGGGATTGATCTTTGAATGTAATGATTTGAAGTCAATTTTTTTGGAAAATATGATCAACACCAGGGATTGATCTTTGAATGTAATGATTTGAAAACCAAATTTTTAAAAAATATGATCAACACAAGGGTTGATCTTTTGAAACGTAATATTTTGAAAACCAAATTTTTAGAAAATATGATCAACACAAAGGTCGATCTTTGAAATGCAGTAATTTGAAATCAATATGATCAACATGAGGGTTGATCTTTGAAATGCAATGATTCAAAATCAATTTGTAGAAAAATATGATCAACACAAGGGTTGATCTTTGAAAAAGGTTGTAAAAATATTTGAACTAAGATCTTCATGGTTTTGAAAGACCCTCATAGGTAATATCATTTCTCTCATGAATGATGTCAGGATTGTCCCGAATTTCGAAAAAGAAATTTTAATGCCCCAATATAGCAAAAAGAAGAAAGTATTGAATATCAAAGATAAAGAAAATTGACATTTCATTGATAAGCAAAAGTTGATAACAAAACTGGATATTTATAAGTATTTTAACTAAAACGAGTCACAAGGACTGGGCCGACTTGCCCCTACAAAAAACGACTAACAGAAAGGGATGAAAGCGAAAAACTCTTGGCATTCTCAATTCTCTGATTGGTCTCAAAAAGGTCCGGCTGAAACTGCAAGCTGCTCTTCTCCTTCCTCTGGTACCAGAAGCTCTTTATCAATGTAGTCCTGCACAATGTTTTTGAGGATGAAGCAACGCTCCGTGTCATGCCCCCTCGCTCGATGAAACTTGCAAAAGTGATTCTTCCATTTCCCTTTGGTGACAGAGGGATCATCCTGCTTTGGGAGTTTGATCATTTCTTTCTCGAGCAGGTATTGGAGAACTTCCTCGATCGGCTGACCTAGAGGAGTAAGCTGACGATCATAACCCCAACCTTCATGATTTGCTCTCTTCGGCTTGTTTGGCTTCTGCTGAGCACTGACCCTTGCCTGGTAGCCGGACTAAGCTTGCATGTTTAAGAGATCCGGATGCTTTTCTTCCTCATTTTTGACAAAGAGATTCTTATCAAGGCAGTCTTGAACTATATTCTTGAAGATGAAGCAATGCTCAGTGTCATGCCCTGTTACTTGATGGTATCCGCAGAACTGGTCTATATATTTTACCATGACTGTGGAAGGGCTGGCGGCTTTTGGGAGCCTGAGTAATCCGCTAGACAACATGTATTCGAGGATTTTGTCGAGCGGTTCATCTAAAGGAGTGAAATCTCGATCCTTGCTCCAATCCTTACGCTTTGGTTCTTCTTGCCTTTCTGTTGAGGACTGTATTGAAGAGGTCTATCATGGTTTTCACAATATTTCCCAATCTGGCTTTTATGCTCTCTCAAGTTGCTGCCCTGGTTGCCTTGACTGTTGCCCCTGCTGACTTTGGAATTTCCTACACTGATATTGCTGAGCTTATTCATGGGGAAAGTGACAGGCGCCTTTCCTTCTGTGGGAGCTTTTCCGCAACTAGCTTCAGCTTGCTCAGATAATATCTCCACCATCATCCTTTTGAACAATTGATATATCGCAGGATCGATCTCACTTTTGCTGTCCTGAACTCCCTTTCTGACAGATTTTTGAGAATCCATTCCTTACTCTCTCTGCTTGTAATTTGGGACGTTAGAGCAGTGTAATCTTTAAGCTTTGCCTGACTCAACTGATAGTGTTGATGCTCTCTGTGGATTATAAATGGGTCTTTTAGAAAAGATCTAGGAAGAAATTTTAATAAAGGAGGAAATCATAATCTGAAAATGAAAACATCCCATTACGAGGGATCGGATTGTCACCAAATTTTGCGACAACCGCACTATTTTTCTGAAATAAGATAGACAAATAAAATATGAACAAAGATTAATTTTGAAAAGGACATCTTCTGGCAAAAGATGTTTTATTGTAAATGAGGGTAAGGAATAAAATATAGAAAAGGAAAATTTTGAAGAATTGCAGGCAGGATAAAAAAAGAATTAGAAGAAATTAAGAGAAGAAAAAGGAAAATACACCTGGGTTTTAAAACAAAGATGAAATTTTGAATAATATATACCCAGGGTTTTGAAAAATATAGGGAATATCATACAATCATAGATATACAAACAAGGATACACAAACAACACTCCCTAGAGGCTGACTCTAAATGCAATATTTTGAAATGGCTCGTAGGACCTTAATCCTAACTCTAAGGTTTAGATTATCTGATTCCAATCAAGGTATGCCAATATACTCAAGTCGAAGCTCGAAGTACGTGGCGTAAGAATATTTCTCCGGTTCTAAAGTAATGGCTCCCCAACATCCTTGAGCACCTACCGATATACCTCGGACTATGGCCCTTAGGTACGTGGTAGGGGGGCGCGAACCCAAATAAGTGGCCCAGTTGTGAGGCTCTCTCCCGAACTATGATTCAGTGAGACAGCCCAACAACGTGAAGACCGGGACAATATAGGTAAGGGATGTTTTTGAAAACATGTTCAACATGCAGATAAAAACCAGAAGGCTCTAATGCAAGTCCTAAAGAGATAGACTAAAATGAAGAGGAGCATACACTTGCATACATTATTTTGCATTCAATCCCTAGAATTTGAGGAGAGTTGTATTTCAGACCTAAGTCTAATGTGAGCATGGGATAATCTCCTCAATATGCTCCTACCAAACCATACTTAAATCCTATATGCAATGATGTCAGCTTTAGGACAGAGTCTAGGCTCCTAAGGTTTGCATGGAAATGAAGCTGACATAGAAGAATAAAGACTTAGATAATATCAAAGCAAAGCAAAAGGCAAAAATTCGACCGGACGGAGACGAGTCCCATCACGGTCGCCAAAACTGTGATCATCGCAAAATTTTTTCTCTCGTAATGTTCTCTCTCTTCCTTCTCTTTTTCTTTTCCAACCTCTATTTTCCTCCTTTTTGAAGGGAGAAAAATAAAAGAGAGAAAAAGAAGAGAGAAGAGAAAAGAAAAGAAGAGAAGAGAAGAATTCTTTTGCGGGTCTCACTTGACCTTAATTTTGAAAATATTTGAAATAACTCACCTCCGTTTTTGAAATATTTGCGGGAAAACTGGGAGACGGGATCCGCTCGTCGGTACTAGGTTCGATCGTTCCTGGCGCCTTTACCAGGGGTAATCGAACCAAGGGTCGAATTAATGCCTTTTGTTTTGCTAAGAATTTATCTAAGAAATTATCCTAAGTCTAAATGCACAAAGAATCATGCTTGTGCAAATGCAAAGATGTATGCTCTTTTGAAAATATTTTTGAGAATTCCCAAGTGTTTCTGAGATGAATCTGATAAATTGAAGAAATGATTTTTAACTTAGAACTTAAGATTAAAGTTCTAAGTTTTTTAGAATAATCAAGAGCTTGGGAATAGGAATCTGGATTTGGAAAATGATCTTGAAACTGAGTGAAAAGAGAAGAAAGGAAATTTCAAAGTCATAAATGGACTTTGAATTAGAAATTTGAACTTGGATGAATTTTTGGAATGGAATTGAATTCTATCTTTGAAATTTTTAGGAGGAAAATGGGGAAAATAGATTGGAGAAATAAGATGGAGTTGGAATTTCAAGATGAAATTTAAATCCAAGATCTGGATTCTAAATAGGGTTCAAAGTTGAATTTTTGGATTTAGGATCCGAAATGGGAACTTGATCTTAGAATCTGGAACGAAGTGGAATTGGTTTGAGAAGTTGACTTGAAATATGGGATTCAAGATGGAATTTGGATCTGAAATTTTGAATGGAATTGGATTCAAGATTTGGAATCCAAGATGAAATTTGGATCTAAAATCTGAGAGATAAGATAGGGTTGGACTCTAGATCCTAAGATGGAATTGGGTCTGAAGTCTGAGATCCAAAGTAGAATGGGATTCTGGATCCTAGAATGGATTTGGATCTGAATCTGAGATCCAATGCAAGATTGGCTTCTGGATACTAGAATTGATTTGGATCTGAAGTCTGAGATCTAAAGTAGAATTGGATTCTGGATCCTAAGAATTGGAGTTTGGATCTGAATCTGAGATCCAAAGTAGAATTGGATTCTGGATCTTAAGAATTGGAGTTTGGATCTGAATCTGAGATCCAAAGTAGAATTGGATTCTGGATCCTAAGAATTGGAGTTTGGATCTGAGATTCAAGGTAGAATTGGACTCTGGATCTAAGATCCAAAGTGAAATTGGAATCTGGATCCTAAAGAGGAATTGGATCTGAAGTCTAAGATCCAAAGTAGGATGGGGATCTAGATCCTAGAATGGATTTTGGATGTGTAATCTGAGATCCAATGTAGAATGGGGATCTGGATCCTAAGTGGAATTTTGGATCTGTAATCTAAGATCCAAAGGTGGATTTGAACTCTGGATCCTAAGATAGAGTTTGGATCTGAATCTGAGATCCAAAGTAGAAGTGGAATCTTGGAACCTAGAATAGAGTTTTGGATCTGAATCTGAGATCCAAAGTGGAAGTAGAATCTTGGATCCTAGAACGGATTTGATCCAAGATTTGGAATCCAAGATGAAATGTGGATATGAAGTCTAAGATCCAAAGTGGGATTTGAACTTATACTTGGAAATCTGGATCCAAGTTGAAATTAGGATTTAATTTTGGATTTGGATTATGAAAAGTCCAAATCGGACCTTTTAAAGATGGATCTGGGTTTTAGAAACCCAGATTTAAATTTAAATTTTGAGATTCAAATCCAACCCTTGATTGAAGATAAGAGGATGGACTTTGATTTTGAAATCAGAAGATAACTTCAAAGTTGAATTGAACTTTGAAATTGAATTTTTGAATTGATTTTGGAAATTTGAAGTTTGAATATAAAATGATTTTGGAATTTCAAAGTCAAATTGGACTTTGAAATTGAAATTTTGAATCTTGAAATGAGATGAAATTGGATTTGAATAAGATTTGATCTGAGAAATGAAGAAGAAGAATCACTTGGAATTTTGAAAAGAACATTTTGAAAATATGATGCAATTCTATCCTATATGATGAATGAATTCAAATAATTTTGACATTGGAATTTTTGAAAAGCTATTCCATTCTTAAAATGAATTAAAAATGAGGTTGAAGACATAATACATCCCTCACTATGGTCATTGAATGTATTATGTAGTAACTACATTTAAATTCAAGTGAAGAATAAAATACATTTTTATGGTGCTTTTATAGAATTTAAAATGAAATTAACCCTCAATATACCCTGACTATGGCCATTGGTATATATAGTGAATTAATTTTAAATTAAATTCTGATAAAAAAGAAAAATATTTAAAGAAAATATGATGATTTTGAAAAGGGATCCAGTGTGGATCTAGTGTTATTTTATAAAAGATAAAAATACTAAGTTTTGTCCACATCCTAACTATGGCCATTGATGTGGATCATCAACTTAGGATCAATTACCTCTTACAAAATGGTGCACATGCCATTCGTGTTGCCATTTGTGAGAATTTGAGAAAATAAATGAAGAAAATGCATGAAAAACAAGTAATTCATGATATTTACAATGCTCATTCATTCTATTCTAGTACTTGAAATATAGAATTCTCATTATGGTCTAACTATCACAATATTGATTAAATAAAGAATTTCTAAGCTAAGAAGAGAATTGCATTTTCCATATATTTCCTGCAAAAAGGGCAGAGTTAGTATAAGAGAATATATGTATATATAATGGAAACATCATATTGCATTCAAGACACAGGATGGTGGAATGTTTATGTCTATACTCTTGAATTAACGTAATTTCAACATATTATGGATGAGAAAACACATATATTGAAATGAATTGAACGAAGAAATGAATGTCCAAAGATGCATGTGTGATATACTGACTTAGACCTATTAGCAAAGGGGAGCAAAATTTTGCTCAATTTCATACATAGATCATCAATATTATTCCAGCTGCCTTATAACCCTGATATTTGCCGGTTCCTTCACAGCAGAACATTGGCCTGGTGTCTTTAGAAATCATGTTGAAAAGAGGATGCTGCAATGCCCTGCACTGTTATAAGTGTAGGAAGAAGAGACCATAGCAGTGCCTTGGCACTGCTGTAGGTATATTAGATGCTGCAGCCATGCCCAGCATTACTGTAGTGTCAAGAGATGCTTCATAGCAGTATGTTAATCCTGCCACGGATCTTATGAAAAAGCTACAACAGGTAGAAGGTCGCTGCCATGCATGCTGCAATTTGCAGCAAGTGGTGATTGTGAAGATGCAAGGTGATGCTGCAAAGGTGCAGCTGGGGCACTGTATTAGAGCAGCTGTAGGTGATGGAAGTGGTGATGAATGCTAAAACATGGTAGCAGTGACAGATGTGTGAAGGGCAAGTGTTTAAAGTGTAGAAGATGGTGGTATGTACAGCAGCCCTTTACGTGATTGCAGATGTAAAAAGAAGCATATCAATGCTTTCTTTTCTTTCTCTTTTTTTTTTTTGTACTGCTGTAGGCTTAAAGAGACTGCAGTGGTGTGGCTGCAGGTGAGGGAATACTGGTTATAGGAGATGTAAGACTTCTCCTATGTCAGAACAGGGACATAATGTTTAAAATACTCAGAATCGAAATCATACGCTCCAAGCTTCTTAGCTTTTTGTTGGTGGTGAAAACTCCTTCAATATGTGATGAAATTCATTGCATTAACTGATGTTATTAGGGGTTTTAAACCTGATTCTACAATAAGAGAGGAGCATTGTTACAGCAATTTATGAGCTTTTACAGTCAATAGAACAAGATAAAATTTCAAAAATAAAAAAAAGAAAAAGAAGAAATCAGGACTTACCATAAATGACAGAGGGGTTTACAGTACCTCAAACACTGATCCTTCGAACCTTTGCATTTCAGACTGTTCTTACACCAGAAGATTTTCCCATATCAATTTCAAATAGCTCATGCCCAAATCTAACAGGGGTGTGGAACAAAACATTAGATTATATTTTGACCAGTAAATGACAAGTTTGTTGAATTCTGGAGGAGCGGGTAGCCTGGAATAGTGCTTGGTGATGGACACAAAATCTTTTTCAGCATCCATCAAAGAGAATGGGTAAACCTCCAGAAATCGATTCCAGTGAATACAATTGTGCAAACCAAAATGGATAATTTCTTTCATATACCTCAAAGTAGTCTGAATCAAAACAGTGCGATCCAAAGATGGATCACCACATGACTTACCTCCAATGTTGGCTAAACAAGATCACCATCTTTTGATTTTTTTTTTATCACTTCGGGGATAATGAATCACGCTAGCATTTGCTTCGCCTCCAGCAACATGACCGCAAACCATTCTTTGAACATTTCTCGACCATTGTCTGTAGAATAGTCTCACAGGCAATTGATGTCGATTCCTTCATTAGGTAAAATTCTGATGTTGATTGCATCCATCATTAGGGAATAACTTAGATGCCTTCTCAATCACATCTAGGAGAAACTCATGCGTTGCTCCAACTGGAAATGACCTTACAGCCTTAGATATCTCTATGGTAGTTTCAACACCCCAGATTATTGGCAGCATGTGATATAAAGGTGTTCAACATTCTGTCTGAATGCACATAGTGCCACGTTAGTCACCATCCTCACAGGGGCAGACGCAAAAATGACCGGGCTCCCTTCTGAGAACATCTTCAATATCCTTTTTTTTTAGAACTGAATGAAATTCAGCTGCTACCAGATGTTCTCCGGTAATTGAGATAAACATGTATAACTAAAATGATGCATGCAAATCCAAAATTACAAAGAAAGATAAATGGCATGCAACATTAATAATGATGTGCTGATGAGTAAGGATAAAATCCCTATCACATGGAGACACCTCCTGTGAGAGAGAATATTTTGATTCATCAAATGTCAACAAGGTGATTAGGGGGGGGGGGGTGTTTAAACGAAGCAAGAATACGCCAACAAAGGCTTCCAAAACAACCAAACATCTTTTAACAGAAGATAAATTGACTCTAAAAAAAAAATGCAGGAGATATAGACAGCGATAAATAAAAAAAAAAACTCTCATATCTGTGAACAAATCGGGCATTGGCATGGCAAATCGATGTAACCATTGATTCCAAAAGGGCTCGGCTAGCTTTTTCTTTTATTGTCTAAGGTGACCAGATCAAAGGGTGATATAAGAAAAAAACAAGAGTTAAGATACAATCAGAGAAATAAAAAAAAAGGAATCTGATATAAGTTAGATTTTGGGTTGAATAAATAATATGGCAAACCCCATGGATATAGGGGAGTTAGAACAAACAATGAAACCTAGAGATTGAGCAATACTAAAAAAAATGCTACAGTGTAATAAAGAAAAACCTGTAAAAGAATGCAGGAAATAGATGCTACAATTGAACATACTGATAAAACGGTAGAATGATTGAAACAGAAAATAACTAAGGTACATAAGTGGATTAAAAAGAAAATCAAACGCAGATTGGCATGGAGCCATTTGCCCAACAGACCTAGGTTAGATGCTGGATTTCAAAGCAATTCTGATCTGAGTTCCAGATCACCCGCTGTTGCAATAGGCTGCAGGCAATGTTCATATGATCGAACGAGGTCTTAAGCATCACAAAATGTTAAAGTGGAAACAGAGACGATGTAACAAAACAAAGTGAGAATAATGATGATCAAAGTAAAAGATCAAACAGAAATGGGTTAGGAGTTAAAACAAATAAAAAAAAAAGACATAACAGAAATTAACAATGCAATGATCGAGACAGAGCAAGGCATTTGGGAACTTAATATAAATGAAAATGAGAACGTGAAATAATACAAAAAATGTGTTAGAACAGAGTTGTTCCATTTGCTGTTGCAAAGGAGTGAATCGGTTCTGCTACATGCAGACCGATCACACAATCTTGCAAAAAAAAGAAGAGAGAAACGAGGAAACGAAGACAATATATGGATGAAACTTAGAAGAAGACCAAAAGAAATTTCTAAAAAAAAAGGAAAAGAAAGAAGCTCTTACCTGATATGAAGGAGGAAAGAGGAGGGGCGATGAAGAGGCGATCGTCGAAGGAGAAGAAGATGGTGGGGTAGAAGACGGTCCGATTCC